>NC_058131.1:424077857-424106681 GCF_016433145.1 Gracilinanus agilis | reverse complement strand
TTGTTTGTTCTCCTCCTCTGTTTGCTCAGTTGTCTGGATTTTCTCTGTGTAGAAGCTGTCGAGTGTTAAAGACTTCTTTTTTTTGTTATTATTCTTTCTCTTCTGAATTTCCTGTAACTGATTAGCCATCATTAGCCCAGCAGCTTCTCAGGTTTATCCTCGCGCTCAGTGTCTATCCGCGGTCTATTTGCTCCTGAGGTCTGAGTTCTAGCTTTTTCCAAGGTCAAGCCCCCTGGTGGATTCCCTTGCTTGATCCTCTGCAGGAGGCTCCTTTACAAGTCTCAGGGAGCTACTTCCACAGTCGTATACCCGTCTGCACTGGTTCCCCACTTAGGCTTTAGTTCCTGGCTGTGTTTACCTCCACCCACGCCTCTGCTCAGCCAGCGTGCGCCCAGCGTCCACTCTCTGCTCCCGCGCGCTCAGATTTCGAGTGCGTTCTTGACTTAATGGGGTCCTAAGTCTTGCTGCTCTCAGGAACAGGTCCCGGAGCTGCCGATGACTCGATGGGTGCCCCAAACTTGCTCTATTTCTTTTTAGCTGGGTTCGGAGCTATAGGTGAGTGTGGAGGGGGCGGGGGTGGGGCGGTTGCTCAGCTCGCGATTGAATGAGTGAGAGCCCTTTTTAGCCTGGAACTGTCTCGATTCCACGTACCTTCCACGCTGTGCCCTGTTGTGGGGTTCCTCCGTTCGTCTGGACTTGTTTTTATGTCCCCTTGAGGAGTTTTGTGTGTTTCGGTCAGGAGAGGTTAAGAGCTGCTTCTTACTCTGCCGCCATCTTAACCCGGAAACTCCCCCTAACTTTTTGAGACCTGACAATTACCTTTATTTATTATTTGTAAAAAAGATTTGGAAACTGTACCAATAGTTTTCACTGTGACTCCCCATATCTCTACAATCAATTGCCAAATCTTATTGTTTCTATGTTCATAAAATGTCTTGTATATTTCTCTTTTCTCCACTCACATAACCTCCATATTACTTCATTCTTTCAAATTTCTTTCTTGGACTGCTCCAAGCGATTTCTAATTTGCTTCCCTATCTCAAGGCTCTTCAATACTTTAGTCCATTTTCCATGTAACCACCAAAGAGCCTTCCCTAAAATGCATATCTGACCATGCCAGACCCCTATTCAATAAACTCCCATGGTCCTTAATCAATTCAAAATCAGACTTCTTTTTGACATTGAGTTCTTTACAAACCAGCTCTTTGCAACATTTCTAACCTTCTTATACATTCTTTCTCCCCCTTAAGAATAGAAATTTATTGCAGAGTAGGGATTGCGTGATTGTTTGTAACTTGTAACACTAGAACTTAGCTGTATATCTTGGACATAGATTATTGTTATAATATCGTTTTATAATAAATTATAATGTTACTTATTGATTATCCCTCCATACCCTCTGTGATTGATCTATACTAGGCTGCACACTGTTCCTCACACACAGTTCTCCAACTCTGGTCACTGTGCCTTGTCACTGTCTGACCTTTATGCTTGGAATGACTTACTTCCTCTTAAAAGGTTTCCTGGATTCCTTCAATTGTTCAATTGTTACCTTTCATAGGAAGCTTTTCTTGGGTTCTCTGAGTGTGAATGTTTTCTCCTCTAGGATTACCTTGTATCTATTTTTATTTTTCACATATATGCTTATGTATGTATCTATTGGCTTCCCCATTAGAATATAAGTGCCTTAAAGACAAAGATTATTTTGTTTTGGGCTGCTACCTCCAGGCAATGGTTCCAAGTCCAATGGTTGGCACATAGGGGGTACTTAATAAATGATTGTCAGTTAATTTATTCATTTGCACTCAACAGATTGAGGTCCATGCCAAAGCACTTTTCCTACAAAAATTCCCAAGTATCATTCTTAATACTCATATACATTTTCTTGATTCATGTGGTTTTTGAATGAGGGGAAATAGCAAATAATGTGGATAATAATTGAAGTATTATAGTGGGGAAAAGAGGCAGATTTGGGTAAGAACTTTGCTACTTACTACCTGTGTGATTTTGGGGAAGTTACATTACTACTTTCTTTATTAATTAAGTGAAGGGTTTATCTGAATGATCTCTACAGTCTGTGAGTTCTAAATCCCAGGCTTCTTAAGTCTCTGCCCTTCCTCCCTAATAAAGCTATCGCAAAAATCAAAAGTGATGATGGATGGGAAAGTGTTGTGTCAACTGCAAAGGCCTATACAAATGTAAGCTATTATAATGATGAATTATACATAATTATTCATGTAATTATTCATGTTATTATTAAACACTATTATATATTCTACTAACTAGTCATTCCATCATTCCACATGACCCTTGCAACAGTACAGTTGAGTACTGTTAAGAATCTCTCCTTCTTTTTAGCAGAAATGGTCTCAAATTGTATTCTAGAAGGGGTGTTTTAAGATCAACAGAGCTGGCAAAGCCAGCAGATAATCTGGGCCTTGGTTCAAAGCAGGAAATTCTTTTCAGAGCATGAGGTAAAGTGTTATTATGAAGGATTTCCTAAACCTGGAGGAATCAGATATAAAAATGCAAATTCACAGAAGGGTCTGGCAGGACCTAAATGAAGCCTGCAGAAACTTGGCTGTGGCATTAACACTGTCGTCTGGTCCTTTTGTGGCACACGTTCATGGGAGTTCATTCTCCAGCTTGGTTTACTGAGAGACAGTCTGGAAAATTTCATGACTTCCTACTGTTTAGCTTGCATTTCTCCATCTGGGTTTGCCATGTTATTCTCAGAACCTGAGTTGTGTGGCCTAGCCTTAGACTGTGAGAAGATTGGTAGAGGGAGATGGAAACATAGAATCCTAGCAGCTCAGTACAGGAAGGGACCTCAAAGGGCATTTAGTCTCACTCATACTTGGGCAGGAATATGTTCTATAATATCTCTTGCAAGTGGGCATCCAGCCTCTTTTTTGAAGATTCCCAATGATGGAAGCTCACCACTTCCTGAGACAACCCAATCAACTTCTGAAGAGCTCTCATTATTAGGACATTCCTGGTTATGTGGAGCTTAAATGAGCTTTTCTCTCCCTACTCTCCTATTGTCCTCTGGAAGTAAAATAGGACAAGTTTAATACTTCTTCCACATGTAAGCTTTGAATACTCAAAGCCAGTTTACACATCTCTGTTTCTTCTTCCCTACCTTATTCTTAGCTCCTTCTCCTGGTTCTTATATAAGAACTGAGGAGGATGCTCCCAGGCACCAGGTGCAATGAATGTGGGAGTAGAGTCTTCAGAGGTTTTACCTGATTTTTTTATCTGATAGCGCAAACTGGTCCTAGGTCCAGAGGCAGGGGTTGAGTATTAAGAATAATGAAGGGAAGGCTAATAATACCTTTTGGACTGGAGAGATCTACTAGAACTATGGAGAAAGGGGGCAGCTGGGTAGCTCAGTGGATTGAGAGCTAGGCCTAGAGATGGGAGGTCCTAGGTTCAAATCCGGCCTCAGACACTTCCCAGCTGTGTGACCCTGGGCAAGTCACTTGACCCCTATTGCCTACCCTTACCACTCTTCCACCTATAAGTCAATACACAGAAGTTAAGGGTTTTAAAAAAAAAAGAGAAAAAAAAGAACTATGGAGAAAAAGTTCAGTCTGATCATAGTATTCAAATAAAGTAGATGCTTTTGGTGAGGTACAAACATTCATATTGGGTGTGACTTCCTTTGCTCTTCTAAAATGTTTTAAACATTATTTTTAGGGGCAACTAGGTGACTCAGAGGATAGATAGCTAAACCTAGAGATGGGAAGTCTTGAATTTAAATCTGTCCTCAGATACTGCCTATCTATATGACCCCAGGCAAGTTGCCTGGCTCTTATCACTCTTCTGACTTGGAACTGATGCTCACTATTTTAAGATAGAAGGTAAGAGTTTAAAAATTGTATTTTTAAAACAGAGACTTTTTAAAATTCTCTCTGTTTTTCGCTTCTAAATTCTTTCCTTCCACCTCCTCTTTCCCCACCTACTGAGAAGGCAAGAAAAACAAAACCTACCACAATCATGTACAATTATGCAAAACAAATGTTCACATTAGCCATGTTTTTTTAAAAAGCAAGACAAAGAAAGAAAGAGGAAAAAAATATGTTCCAACCTGCACTCCAAGTCCATCAGTTTTCTATCTAGAGGTGAATAACATTTTCTTCACGAGTACTTTTTAAGTCATTCTGTTGTTCAGTTATTAACTTTCTTAGTTGATCATCTTTATTATGTTGCAGTGGAGATTTTCTCCTGGTTCTAGTCACTACACAAGTTCATATAAGTGTTTCTCAGTTTTTCTGAAGCCATACTCTTCATCATTTCTTACAGTACAGCATGATTCCACCACACTCATATGCCATAATTTGCTTAGCCATTCCCCAGTTGATCTATACCCCCTGAGTTTCCAATTCTGTGCCACCATGAACAGAGCTGCTATAAATATTTTTGTACATATGAGTCCCTTTCCTCATTATTTGATTTCTTTTGGGTATATAATCCTAGTAACAGCATTTTAGGGCATAGTTACAAATTACTTTTCAGAATGGCTGAAATAGTTCACAGATAGACAGTGCATCAGTGTACCAATTTTTTCATGTTTGTCGTTACCCTTTTTATGATCGTTGTCAATCTGGTGGGTTTGAGGAGGTATTTCAGAATTATTTAAATGTGAATTTTTCTAATTATTGGTGATTTGGAGCATTTTTACATAGGGCTAGTGAAAACTTTAGTTCTTAATTTGATGGCTTCCAATTTATATCCTTTGACTATTTATCAATTTATCAATGGCTCTGATTTTCATGGATTTAACTAATTTCCCTACATATTATAGAAATGAGACATTTGTCAGAGAAAATTGCTGCAAAGATCCCTCCTCTGCTTTTTTTCTAATTTGTTTTCTTCTAATCTGGTTTCGTTTATGTACATTAAAAATTATGTAATCAAAATTAACCATTTTATCTCCTGTGAAACTCTATCTCTTGTTTGATCATGAACTCTTCCTCTTTCCATAGATCTGACAGGTAATTTCTTCCTTACTCTGCTAATTTGCTTATGATATCACCCTTTATGTTTAAATGATGCACTCATTTTCATGTAATTTTGATATACAATGTGAGATGTTGGCTTACACTTAGTTTCAGCCAAATTCCCCTTTCCTCAATAGTTTTTGTTAATTAATGGATCATACCCCAAATAGGTGGGATTTTTGGGGTTTATCAAACATTAGATTACTGTTCTTATTTGATTCTATAGCTACACAAAAGTGTAGCTAACCTGTTCTTTTGATCAAGCACTCATTTTTCACCTCTTACCAAATTATTTTGATGATTACAACTTTGTTGGATAGTTTGAGATCTGGTACTGCTAGGTCTTCTTCGTTCCCATTTAAAAAATGGATTTTCAATGAATTGAGAATGCAATAAAAAACTAGAAAAAGAACAAATTAAAATCCTAAAAATTAAAGATGAAATCAATAAAATTGAATATAAAAACTATTGAATCAACAAATAAATACCTAAATAACCCTATTTTAGAAAAAGAAATTGAACAAGGCATAAATGAACTTCCTAAGAAAGAAGGATCAGGATCAGAGATTTACAAGTAAATTCTACCAAATATTTAAGGATCAACTAATTCTTATATTAAACAAATTATTTGGAATAATGGATAAAGAAGGAGTTTTACCAAAATAATTTTTTATGAAACACAGATGGTGCTGATACCTAAACCAGGCAGAGCAAAAATAGAAAAAGAAAATATAGACAAGTCTCATTAATGAATATGGATGCAAAAATCCTAACCAAAATATGAGCTAGGAGAATAACAATATGTCACAAAGATAACACATTATAACCAACCAGGATTTCTGTGAGGAATGCAAGGATGGTTTAATATAGGAAAATTATCAATAAGTTGATAATATAAATAACAAAAATAATAAAAACCTATATGATTATATCAATAGAGGCACAAAAAGCCTTTGACAAAATATAACACTCATTCCTATTAAAATCACTTGAATGAATTTTTTCTTAAAATGATATGAAACATCTAACTATAACCATTAGCAAGTGTGATCTGTAATGGGGAGAAGCTAGAAACTTTTCCAATAAGATCAGGAGTGAAACATAGATGTCCATTATCATCAATATTATTTTATACAGTATTAGAAATGCTAGCAATAGCATATGAGAAGAAAAAGAAATTGAAGAAATCAGAATGGGCAAAAAGGTAAACTATCTGTTTGCTGATGACATGATGGTATATGTGGAAAATCCTAGAAATTCAACTAAAAAGTTAGTTGAAAAGGGCTATAAAATTATGTATATACTCTTTGATCCAAGAATACCACTACTAGGTCTGTATCCCAAAGAAATAAAAAAAGGGGAAAGGATTTACTTGTACAAAAATATTTACAGCAGTTTTTTTTTTGTGGTGGCAAAGAATTGGAAATTGGAAAGACCTACATGAATTGATGCAAAGTGAAAAATGCAGAACCAGGAGAACATTGCACATGGTAATAGCAACATTGTATGGTGATCAACTGTAAAAGACTTAGTTACTCTCAGCAATACAATACTCCAGGACAATTCTAAAAGACTTATGGCAAAGAATGCTATCTATCTCCAGAGAAAGAACTGAGTTGGATCAAAGTATACTAATTTTCACTTTAGTTTATTTGTATTTTTCTTTTGTGGTTTTGGTTTTATACAAGTATTCTCTTACAATAATGAGCAATATAGAAATATGTTTTACATGATAATACATGTATAACCTAGGTCAAATTGCTTACCATATCCAGGAAGGAGGAGGGAAATGAGGAAGGGAGACAATTTAGATCCTATAACACAAGAAATGTATGTGGAAAATTGTTATTACATATAAGTGGAAAAATAAAGTATCTTTGATAAAAAGTTAGTTGAAATGATCAATAATTTTAGCAAAGTAGTAGGATATAAAACAAGCTTACATAAATCATTAGCATTTTATATATTACTGATAAAGTCTTGTGAGAAGAGATAGAAAGACATTTTCCATTTAAAATAACCACAGATAGAATAAAATACCTGGGAATATATTTGTCAAAACTAGGAACTATATGAACATAATTATAAAACACTTTTTATACAAATAAAGTCAGATCTAAATAATTGGAGAAATATTCATTGTTCCTGCATGGGCAGAACTAATATAATTAAGAGAATCCTACCTAAACTAATCTACCTATTCAATGCTATCCCAATTAAATGACCCAAAAATTATTTTGCCATTAGAAAAATTAATAACAAAATTCATTTGGAAGAATAAAAGATCAAATATATCAAAGGAATTAATTAAAAAACATAAAGGAAAGAGGTCTAACAGAACCAGATTTTAAATTGGATTGTAAAGCAGTAATTATCAAAACTATCTGGTACTGGCTAAAAAATAGAAAGGTAGATCAGTGGAACAGAACAGATATATGACAAAGACCAAAAAAGATTATAAATCTTGTATTTGTCAAAATCATAGATCTAGGTTTTGGGGGTAAGGAATCACCATATAGTAAAAATTGTTGGGATAATTGGAAACTAGTTTGGCAGAAACTAGGTATAGACATCATTCACTAAGATCCTAAAGTGGTTACATGAGCTAGATCTAAATGGAGATAATATAAGTAAACTAGCAGAATGGGAACATGCCATTTATCAGTTTTATGGATGGGAGGAATTTATAAGTCAATAAGGGATGGAGACCACTGTGAAATGTAAAGTGGGTATTTTTGAGTACATTAAATTGAAAAGTTTTGTGCAAATGAAATAAATGCTGCTAAGATTAAAAGGAAAGCAGATTAGGAAAAAAATTTATAGACAGAGGTGTCAAATCTAAAATATATAGAAAATGTTGACAAATTTGGAAGAATAAGAGCCATCCTCCAATTGATAAATGAGCGAAAGAAATAGACAATTTTTGGATGAAGAAGTCAAAACCTTACATAGGTTAGGTGGTGCAGTCGATAGAGTACTTGAGCCAAGAGTCAGGAAGATTTATCTTCCTGAGTTCAAACCTGGTCTCAGACACTTACTAGTTGTATGACTCAAGGCAACTCGTTTAGCCCTGCAGCCTCAGTTTTCTGTAAGATGAGCTAGAGAAGGAAATGGTAAACCACTCTGCTGAGAAAATCCTATATAGAGTCATGAAGAGGCAGATCTGACTAAAATGACTGAACAGCAATGAAAGAACTCAGTGGAGGAGGAGAGGGGAATATGGATTTTAGAGGTACGGTAGGAAGTAGTGTGATCTTTGGAAGTTAGTGTGGCACATGGGAAAGAACACTGGATTTGGAGTCAAAAGGCTTAGATTCAGATACCATCTCTGTGTAATTTTGAGTTAGTCATGGTATTGTTCCACTTGGGGCTTCAGTCTCTTTATCTGTGACATGAATAAAGAATTTGGATTGGATAGTGTCTAAGGTTCCTTCCAGCTTTGAACTTGGAACTTCCAGCCTTGAAGGAGATCTCTCTATGGTTCTAATTTCCCAGTGTTCTCTTTTGGAATTTCTCTTTCCCCAGTGCAGTGACTGAAACCAGTGGATATTTAATTCTTGTCCTGACCTTTTGGAGCTTGACTCTCCAACTATTTGGTGTACACATAAGACACTCCAAGAAGAACAGTAACTTTTAAAGTGGAGCAAGAGATTGGTTAGAATGTTGGATAAAAATGTGGGGTGTGACTGAGTGGTTTTTGAATGTAGTGGTTTTATTTGAAATGACAAGAAAGCATAAAGAGCAAAATATTAAAGCCTCGAGCTTAGCATTCAGGAAAGAGAATAAGCATTTATGTAGCACCTACTATGTGCTAAACACCTTACTTAAAAAACTCCCAACAAATATCTCAGTTGATCTTCACAATGATCCAGGAAGTATTTGCTATTATTATCTTCGCTTTCCAGGTGAAAAAACAGAGGCAGATAGAGGTTAAGTAACTTGCTCAGGGTCTTACAACTAGTAAATGTCTGAAAGTAGATTTTAAACTTAGATCTTTTTGACTCAGGCTCAGTGCACTGCATTATCGGATGCTTCTAGTCTAGTCCTAGCTCAGCTATGTTTGTTACTTGTCATGTAACCTTAATTAAGTCTTTTTGTTTTTTCTAGATCTTATCTTAGTTTCCTTCTCTATAACAGAGAAGATTGGAGAAGAGATTCTCTAAATGCATCTTTTAGTTCTGACATGGCCAATTTTTAGGTTCTTTCCAGCTCTGCCATTCCACTCTTTCCTTATCCCCTTCCTAACTTTGACACTCTTGATTCTGTGACTGAGTCCCCTTCTCTTAATCTTCAACATTAACAGTTCATTTATATGCCAAACTGGGCATCTTCCTTTTGAAAAAAAATTCATGCAAAATAACTAGCATCACTTTGTTGTTGAGATTCATCTTAGAGGAATCACTGAGTCAATTCAGGGAGAGGGGCAAATATAAGAGTCAGGTTTCATTCCCAGCTATACCACTGCATATATCTCTTCTCCTGGTTTCACTTTCCTTAGGCGTAAAAAGAGAGGATTTGGCTGGGGGAATCTATAGTATCTCTTCTAACTCAAGACCCTATGAACCTTCAGTTCTTGAATGCCTGGTCGTAAGTGGTTCCAAGAAGTGAGTAGGAGGAAGGTCTATTTTGTGATGGCAACATCACATTCTGCCATCCCTCTGCCCACTCACTGATGGCTTAGGCTTACTTCAGCAAGGCCTTCTTTTCCTTATTTGTAAATCTTGAGTGTTAATAAATAATGTCGTGAGGCACAAAGTACTAACTTTTATTATCCCAACCAATATGTAACAAGAAATGAGGGTTCAGGAATAAGCCATAAACCATGGAATATCTCATAAATGCTCTTTTTCTGAAACCATGACAGATTCGATGGAGCGGCTGCCCATGCTTAAGGGGAGAATAGGAGGGGGGAGATGCAGTGGTTTAAGACCAATGCTGATTAGAATTTTTTATAAGTTTTTTTATAAGAGTAATAACAGCTCTTTGGAGACAATAATCTCGCTCGGGTAGGGTCTTAAAGATCTTTGAGAATGGGAATTTGATTAGCAATCAGGAGCATCTCGAGTTTCTGCCTGGGCCATTTCTAATTTCTCTCATTTACACTCTTTTTATTGTGTTCAGCCCCCTGGGGAAGGGAGATATTTCTGATGATCAAAATGCTATTTCAAGATCAATATCACTACTTATGCAAACTCCACACTCCTGATGGTGCCTTCCCCCTCCTCTAAAAGGGGAACTGTTCTTATTGTTGTCTTAGCATTACAGATTTAGGAGCTGCAAAAGACCCCATAGTCCATTAAGTCAAAACCCCTCAGTTGACATGTGAGGAAACTGAGGTCCAGGCCACAGAGCTTGTCTAAGGTCATGGAGTTAACAGAGAGAAGTTTCAAACCCAGGGTTTCCAGCTTGAACTCCAGTGTTGCTTTCACAGTCTCACATAGATTCCTCACCTGCTGTTTAAGAACTAGTCCATAAAACATAAATTCCTGGATCCTGGCTTATTTAAGGGCCTACACAGTCTGGAAACAATCTGCCTTTCTAGTTTTATCTCCCACTATATGCTTATATTCAATTTGATTCAATTCAATAAGCAATTATGAAGAATATGTTAGGAAGGCAGCTAGGTGGCTCAGTGGATAGCATGCCAAGCTTGGAGATGGGAGGTCCTGGCCTCAGATACTTCCTAACTGTGTGACCCTAGGCAAGACACTTAACTTCCATTGTCTTGGAACCCAGTTTTAGTATTGATTCTAAGGCAGAAGGTAAAGGTTCAAAAAAAGTGCTAGGTACTATAATAAGTGAAGGGGATACAAATACCAAAATGAAAACAATCTTCTCTCAAGGAGCTTTGAGTCTATTGTGGAAAACAACACATGTACAGAACACATAGACACACATATGGCATGTGCTTATATACACGTTTGTACATCTATATGAGGTATATGGGGTGTACTAAGAAGATTAGCACCTCTGGTGTGAAGGACAGTGTTCTGTGCACAATGGTACCACCTAAGGGCCAAGTCTGGAGTGAGGACTGCTCATCCACCTGTGGTGTCCACTTCTTATCCAACTCTCATCTGGTAAAACTGTCTCAGCAGATAGGTTAAACCAAGTTGAGAGTAACTGAGAGACCTCAAACTAATCAGTGACATATGGCAATGTCTACCCCATGCATGTCAGACTTTCCCTGGCAGAATGAATAGAAGAGAATAATAGATGAGAATAGAATAATCAGGAACTTTCCTTGTTTCCTTAGCTTAAGTGCCTATACATGAACTGTCATAACCCCTTTTTGTTATAAAGATTTTTTTCCCAATTTGTTTCTTCTCTTCTAATTTCAGTAGCATTGGTTTTGTTTGTACAAAACCTTTTTACAAAAACCTTTAGTGTAATCAAAATTATTTATTCTACATTTGTAATTTTTTCTAACTCTTGCTTGGTTTTAAAATCTTTCCCAGAGATCTGACAAGTATACTATTCTGTGCTCACCTAATTTACTTATAGTTTCCTTCTTTATATTCAAGTCATTCACCCATTCTGAATTTATCTTGGTATAGGGGCATAACCCCTTTTTGTATCAGAAGCATGGAGCATGTACTGTGGAGCACTTAGTCAGACATTGAAGACACCAAGGTCATCCATTGCATCCCGGGCCATCACCAGTCTTCTTGACTTTTGTTTTGCCATTGGACTTGGATGACTCTGGAAGGAAGAGTAAGGCTGATGACTTTGTGCCAACTTTGCCTCAGTTAAATTCAACTCATAAACAAGGCATGACATCATCCAGTGACATTATTGGTCCTCTTTGAAAGCAACAATAACAATTTGTAGGCACATGTAAATCTAAAGTAATCCAAGTAATCCCTCTGCTATAGTTATACTTGAGGATTTAGATTCTCCTTTCCTGCCATCTTAATTCAATTAGTTCAATTCATTTTGATTCTGTTCCATTTAATTTAGGTCAGTCTTATTCAATTAGAAGGCAGTACTTTGTATAGTAAATAATACTGAAACTAGTCAAAGATAAGCATTCATTTCCTGGCTGTCTCTGCCACTTGCTAGTTGTAAGAATTTGGCAAGCTGCTAGTTCTTTCTGAGACTCAGTTTGCTTATATGTAAAATGGGGAGAATAACATCTGTAGCTTCCTAGCCTGTAAGGTAACAGTGAGAAAAATGCTAGACTTTCAAAGTCCTACATGGATGGGAATTAAAATGATTATTCTTCTTTGGACCTCAGTTTCCTCATCTGTAAAATGAGGGGGTTGGAGTGAATGATTTTTGATTCTATAAATTCAATGCCATTCATCAAACATCTACAAGGTACTTACTATCTATTAAGCTCAAGACTCCTTCTGTCTGGAATGTTCTCCTCATTCCTTCTCCCAACCTGTTGGAGTCATACTATCCTTCATGGCCCTGCTTAACACCTACCACTTCTCAGGAGCTTTCTTGATTCTCTTAGCTTGAGTGCCCATACATGAACTGTTATAACCCCTTTTTGTATCAGAAGTTAGGGTTTTAGAGGCTTGCAAGTTTAAAAATAAGTTTGAAAAATGAAATGACTGCTAACAAAAGTACTATTATCCTAGATTGTATTAAGAATAGGAATTACTTCCATATTGTGGGAAGTGATGGTTCTTCTGTCCACTTTCCCAGTCTGACAATTCACATCAAAGAACTGCTGGAGACTGATAAATTGGAGGATCCAAAGGACAGCAACCAAGATGATAAAGAAACTGGGCATCTCACACTATGAGGATGAGTTGTAACTGAGAATGCTTAATCTTTCCTTGTTGACTCTTAATGACCCTATTTGAGATGTTCTTTTCAAAAATCTTGGAGTGATTTGCCATTTCCCTCTCCAGCTTATTTTACAGATGAAGAAACTGAGACAAAGAGGGTTAAGTGACTCGTCTAGTAGTGTCATATAACTATTCTGAGGCTGAATTTGAACTCAAGTTTTCCTGTTGACTCCAAGCTCAGCAATCTATCTACTGTGCCAGCTAGCTACCTCTGATAGAGAAGATCATGTGTGTGTGGCCATGGTTTATTTCTGAAGGGCTGCCATGGAGAAGGAATGTTAATGTGAGACTAGATGTCTTTGTGGAGTACTTTTTGTTTTTGTTCTCACTTTCTCTCCCAAACAACAAAGGAAACTTGAACCCTCCTTTGTAGCAAATAAAAATATTTAAGTAAAACTTACAGCATGATGGCACCTGACACAGAGTGCAACATCTGTTATCCATAGTTCCCCAACTTTCCAATGAGAGATACAAAGATTATTTTACCATATATCCTCCAGGATCAAAATTGGTCATCATATTCAATCTAATTCCACTGGAGTTATCTTTGACAATATTGTGTGTTTTTACTGTTCTAGAAATTTCCCCTTCAAGTCTACATGGTTGGCAGGTTTTGACTCATGCTAGATTTGTACGTTCACTAAAATAAAATCCAAACGAACAACCTATTTGATTGATGCTTTTTATAGCACAGTCACCTCCTTTCTCCACAGAACTTTCTTTTAAAGAAAGGAGTAGAATTGAAGAAAGAAATCAATGCATTGGTCCTGTCTTACAGTGCTTGCCACATTCCATATATGCAGCTCACTACCTTTCTACTCAAAAGAAGGAGCCAGACTTTACAACTAATTCTGTGAAATCAAGACGGATCACTGCATTGATGAGAATTTGAATATCTTTCAATATTGCTTTCTTTTACCATTGTGAAAATAATCTTCTTGATTTTGCTTACTTTTTCAGGTCTTAAAAATCTTCCCAAATTTTTCTCAAATTTTTATGTCTTTTCTTATGACACAATTCATATATCTAAATTTGTTTAGCTATTAGTCAACTAATGGATATCCATTTTGCTCCTAATTTTTTGCAATATAGTATTGTTATAACTTCTCCTTTGAATATATGCTCAGTAGTAGTATTGCTAGGTCAAAGGTTTAAGTATAGTTTAGGGACTTTTCTAGTAGCTTCAAGTGGTTTTTATGAGTGGCTGGATCAACAGTATACTGCTGTCACCACTTTGATTCATTACCATTTTCCTTTTTTGTCACCTTTGCTAATCTGATAGCTATAATAATACTAACTAGCATTTATCCAGCCCCTACTCTGTGCCAGGCCCTGTGCTAAGTGCTGTACAAATACACTTCATTTGACTCTAATAATAATCCTGGGAAGTAGGGGCTGAAATCCCCATTTCAGAGTTGAGGAAACTGATATAACATGGAAATATTTGCATCTTTCTTATTGCAGTCATTTGGAACATTCTTTTACATGGTTTAATTAGTGACAGAGTAAAGATTCTTCATCTGCTTCCTTATTTCAAAAGTGAGTGAGGGGCAGCTGGGTGGCTCAGTGGATAGAGAGCCAGACCTGGAGACAAGGGGTCTTAGGTTTGAATCTGGTCTCAGACATTTCCCAGTTCTGTGACCCTGGACAAGTCACAACCCCAGTAGCCTAGTCTTTACTACTCCTCTGCCTTGGAACTGATACTTAGTAGCAATTCTAAAACAGAAGGTAAGGGCTTAAAAAAGATGAGTGGATTAGACTAGGTCTGTGATGATGAACCTTTTAGAGGTGGAGTGCCAGGCCCTACCCCCACCCCACCCCCCAGACCAAGTGCTGTGCTCCTCCCCCAGAGACCATGTGCCATGCCCCGCTCCCTTGCCCCAAACAGGGGAGAGAGGAAATGCTCCTTTTGGGCTGCTGCGTGGAGGGGCAGGTGATATGAAAAAATGTAGTCAGGAATGGTGGAGAGGGGAAAGAAGCAGCTCCCAAGTCCTTCCGCTTTTCTAGTAACAAACCCTGGGGTTTGGGGTGAAGGGTAGCCACATGCCCACAGAGAGAGCTCTGAATGCCATCTCTGGCACCCATGCGCTAGGTTTGCCATCACCGGACTAGATGATATTTGAAGTCTCTTCTATATTAATTTCTCTTATCTGATGACTTTCCCAAACAACAATGCTATGACTTTGGATTCCAGGGCCAATGAGGACTTCATGTATCTGGTTATGCAGCAGAGAAGGGAGGATGCAGCTGAGCTCTCCTGACTACCTGCTCCATTGGTAGCAGTTAGAAATCCTGTGATCCAATTAGCTAGCCATCAAACATTTATTGAGCACATCCTTGACCTTGGCCATGCTGTAGAGGTTCCTATTGATGAATAAGGCATGATTCTTACCTTCAATGTCTCTATAGTCTAGTAGAGGTCACAGATTCTATGAATAGAAAACTGAAAGGGATCTTAACTTTCTAGTTCAACTCCTTCTATTTGTTGTTGTTCAATCTTGTCTGACTTTTCATCACCCCATTTAAGATTTCTTTGGCAGAGATAGTGGAGCAGATTGCCTTCCTTTCTCCAGTTCATTTGATTATTGAGGAAACTGATGCCTTGTCTAGTGCCACACAGTATTAAGTGTCTGAAGACAGATTTGAACTCATGAAGATGAGGCTTCATAATTCTAAGCCCCAAGCTCTATCTATTGCACCACAGAATTGAAAGGGATCTTAATAACTTTCTAGATGAATCCCTTCTATTTACCAGTGAAGAAAACTTAGTCCCCAGAGGAAGGAAGGAACTTTCTTAGGATCACAGAAACAGGGACATAGCAAGGAAAAGACCTGGGATCTTCTGACTATTAATACAGTTTCCTTTTCCACTATATTTTGTTAGAGGAGAGAAAATGCACATTTACACAGAGTCCATTCAATACAACAAAAAGTTATTAAGTGGAAAAAGAAATGACAAAATGAATTATTATATAATAATCAATCATTAACATTGGAAGAAGGAGGAGGTGGGAATTAGACTAGACCTTGGAAGATGAATAGAATATGAGTAAATGGAGATGAGAAGGAGGAATTCAGATGAATTCATATCTGTATTCTAGCCTAGTCAGAAAACATCTTAGAAAAGATCTCTAGAAAGAGAATGGAGTTAGTTCCTGGTACTATGTATATATATTTTTTTAATTTTAATTTTGAATATTTTCCCATAGTTACATATTTCATGTTCTTTCCCTCTCCACCAAGCCCCTCTAACCCCCCTTAGCCAATAAACAATTCCACTGGGTTTTACATGTATCATTGATCAAGACCTAATTCCATATTATTGATAGTTGGATTAGAGTTATCGTTTAGTGTCTACATCCCCATTAATATCTCCATCAGCCCATGTGTTCAAGCAGTTGTTTTTCTTCTGCCAGGCACTATATTTTTAAGGATAACAACTTGCATTTCTATAGGTTGCCTCATATTTCTTACTTCCTCCCCCCCCCCTCATTTCTTCCTTTCTTTCTCCCTTACCTCCTGTCTTAGAATTGACTCTAAATATTAGTTTCAAGTCAAAAGAGTGGTAAGGGGTAGGCAATTGGGGTTAAGTAACTTGCTAAGGGTCACACAGTTAGGAAGTATCTGAGACTTGATTTGAACCCAGGACTTCCCATCTCCAAACCTGACTCTCTCTCCACTGAACCACCTAGTTGCCTCTCCTTGCCACTTTCTGCTATCTTTTATTGCCTCATCAAAATAAGGATGTCCCACAGCCAAAAGTGCTGCCTTCAAGCATAGTAAGTCCTACTCTTGGAGTTCTTCAAATGGAAGCCAGATAACCATTTGTTGGGATATTTTAGCAGAGATTTGTGCTTGGGCCAGAGTTGGACTAAATGAGCTCTGAGGCCTCTTCCAGCTCTGAGAGTCTGTAATCTGTGAAGGGGGTTGGTCTCTTGGACAGAGGAAAGGAATGTCAATTAGCTAAAAGAGGAAACAGAACCTGGAAACCACCTCTCATGCACTTGAAACAATCTGATAGCCCTTAAACATCCCAGACACATTTCTAGCAAACCATTAGTTGCTTAGGGAATTGTTGAACATTATTAAATGTAATTTCCCACATCTGTTTTATTATCAAATTCATTTCACACATATGCTATTGATGCAGCCCGCTGTTTAGTTCTCCCTTTCTTTCTTTCCTCCCCTCCTGACCTTCTTGGCAGCCTTGCCATGATATGGATGTTAGCTTAGCTAGAGAGGGAGCTTCCCGAGTTTGAAACTCCACAGTGTCAGGTTTTGTAGGTACTTCCTCCCTCTGCAGCAGCCCACTGGAGGCAGACTTCCCTTTTATTTTTCTTCCTTCTTTCCCACCACCCTGGGCTACCTAAAACCCATTTAGTGGCCTCCAAGGTCACTTCCAACTTTGACTGTAGGGGAAGGGAAGAGAACAAACATTTATTAAACATCTACTATGTACCAGGCATTGCACTAAGTACTTAATAAATATCTCATTTGGTCCTCACAACAATGTCTGCAAAGTAGGTATTGTTATTATCCCCATTTTACAGTTGAAGAAACTGCGGCTGAGGAAGGTTAAATGACTTGCCCAACTCATAAGTGTTCGAGGCAGTATTTGCTCTCAAATATTCCTGACTCTAGGCTCAGTGTACCACCAGGTTCAACTCACCACTTGGCTGCCTTAATTCAGCCAATCATTTGCTTATACCACTTGTGTGAAATGGGATTCATCAACTCTGTTCCTTTCAGGGAGATAGGGGATCACTAGGCTTTACCATCTGCCCTGCCAACTCTATCTTGACCCCCAGGCTTTGCCATCTGACTTATGCCACCTAAGGAACCTTTGGCCATATGCACTTACACTAAATCCTTATGATTTCTTGGCCCTTTCTATCTGCCCTGCAACTAAACTTTATTTTGTGTGTCTCCCTCAGTCAGAATAGCAACTCTGGAAAGCAGGGGATGTTTTTCTGTTTGTATCTCCAGCACTTGACACAGTGTTTGGCACATAAGAAGCATTTAATAAATGTTTCTTGATTTATTCATTAATTAATGAATTGTTAATTCAGTCACTCTGCCTGATTCTTATCTAGTTATCTAGTTGCATCACTGTTACTGAAACTTTGAAGTGAGGGTCAGGGTCCAGCTCAGGCTTTGAGTAACCCACCATCATTTCTATCAGTCCAATAAAGGAGAAGGCGAAGTGGATCAGATTAGTTGCCATGTTAGAGAGGGTGACTCAATGGATAAATGAGTCAATCATAAGGCCCAGAATGAAAAGTAATTATAGCTTTTACACATAGTCAGTCCTCAGCATTCTCAGGTTTAACTCTTAACTTCAAGCATTCCCTTGATTTATTAGTAGTTTAATTTCCACTTTCAGATCATCTATGTAGAGTAGAGGGAAAAATGAAAGGCAAGATAGAGTTGCTGGTATCCTACTAAGTGCTTCATTGGTTTTGTTCACCCCACTTGTTGTAAAGAGTTCCCCATGCATTCTTCTCTTATTTTCTTTATTCCTGAAAAAGGCCTCCATGCATTTATTGCCTATTTTCATTGTTTGCTCATCCCATCATCTATTTCAACCTTAAGGTTAATCATCAACTTGCTTCTGCCATGCTCCCACACTGCGGAGCCCTTAAGGATCTCAACCAGTCCATGAAGTAGACATCACTGACAATTTATTTCCAAATGGTATGTCCTTCATGGTGTTCAACAGTCATCTACCAGGTGTGAAGGACAAAGGACAGAGTGTTGGAGGTGATATAGAGACCTCATCAATTTTGGCATCTTCCAACAGCAGCAACTAAAATCCCAGCAAACTCTTTCTTGGTTTTTCAGAGGGCAGCCAAGGTAGAGAAGTTTACAGTGGTATTGTATACAGTACAAAATCCTCACACTACCATCTGACACAGAGGAAGATGAGATTCAAGTTAAAGATGTTTTAGTTTTGAGAATTTTATTTGTAGTACAGTATTTACAGTACTGTAGACTTCATGTGAAAAGTAAATAGTGTCTGAAATGAATGTTTTTTTTGTGAAAATTGAGATATTAGCATAAAAGGTCACAGAGTTCTAGGGAGAAAAATCTTTTGTGTGTTATCAATTTTGTTTTGTGTACTGCATTTTATGGGTCATGCCATGGTTACTGTGTTAGGAAAAGTATATGTTATCAGAAATAATGCTTTATAATGAAGAATTGTATATAGAAAAGTGTATTTCCTTCAATCTCTAGTGAAAAAAATTTTTAGCGGTCACAGGAACCTAATCCCCTATCTCCTATTGGTTCAATGTTATCAGTATTTGTGTTTTTGACATTTCTTGGCATTTTCTAGAAATGTTACCTCAATGTAAGTTGAGAATTGACTCTGATTGTTGTTGCTGTGTCATTTCAGTCATGTCTGACTCTTCATGACCTCATTTGGGGTTCTCTTGGCAAAGATATTGGAATGGTTTGCCATTTCCTTCTTCAGCTCATTTTATAGATGAGGAAATTGAGGCAAACAGTGTTAAGTGACTTGACCAGGGTCACACCATTAGTAAGTGTCTGAGACCAGATTTGAACTCAGGAATCTACCATGCCACCTAGTTTCACACATACACCCCTCCCCACCCCAAGTGTTCCCCTTTCTCCTTCTTGTCCCCATACCCTATGCCAAACACTCTTTTCTCCTTCTCTAGGATAAACATCTTAAATTTCATCAACTGATCCCCACATGGCCTGAACCCGAGACTTAGACCATCTTCACAGCTCTAGCTAACATCCTTTGGAAGCTCTCTAGAAGAACACAGTACACTAGATATGACCAAACCAAGTTAGAATATAACTGGCATAACCAAATTATCACTTCCCTTGTCCTGGGTATAATGTCTTCTCCTAACATAGTATCAACTTGAACTGCATTAATTCTTTTAGTTGCCAAATCAAATCACTGATTCATTCCTCCCCATCTTGTATTTGTCTTAATAATTTTTTGAATCAAAGTGAAAGGCTTTACATTTGTCTTTATTAAATGTCACCTTATTAAATTTGGTCCAGTGTTCTAGCCTGTCAAGGTTTTATTAGATCCCAACTGTCATTCAGTATGTTAACTATCCCCCTCAGCTCTGTGACTTTGGTAAAATTTGATAAATGTGTCATCTGTACCTTTATCCAATCATTGATGAAAATGTCAAATAGTGTAAGGTCAAGGACCTCCTCCCAAATTGACATTGACCCCACCATGACTACTCTTAGAATCTAAATATTCAACTATCTCTAAATATCCCCAACTGGCTATCACATATCTCCAACTTTTCCATAAGAAAACTATGAAACACTTTCTTAAATCTATTTCTAAAACATATAATATAATCCCAACTTTAGACTTAGGGTTAAGGGGTAGGAGGATAGGCATATATTATTTTTCTTTGAGGATACCTTCTGGTATCTTTGCCAAATAAAGTTTGTCAGGAATTATTTGTCCTTTATGAAACCCATTACTATTGCTGCTTTTCTTGCTGGTTATTCATTTATCATTCCTTTAATAAATTTTCTCAAATACTTCCAGGAATTCATAAAGCTGACTGATTCATAATTTATATATATGTGTATATATACTTTTATGTATATTTTTGCCTTTTTGGCAATTGAAATTTTGGCTTTTTCCTCTTCTATATTATTATTCTAATTCTCTAGTGTCTTTCAAAGATCTTAGACAGGGGCTCAGCAATCACATTTACCTTTTATTGAAGTATTTGTGAGAATGTCCTCAATTGGGTCTTTTGACTTCGACTCAGCAAGGCCAACAGGATTCTCTCTCATTAACTCTATTTGGATAAACTTCCCATTAGACTTTTTTGATCTATCCTTACTAGTCTAAAGGGCATTCTCCTTGTTAAAGAAAATGGAACCAAATTAAGAATTAATCATCTCTGTCTTTTCTTCATCAATCTGTTGGCACCATCTCACCTACCCTGAGGTACTTTACTCCCCTTTTCCCCAAGAGAACTTAAAATTTCTTTGTTGTTTTTAGCATTTTTATACAGCATCAGCTTATTTTGAACTTTTTTATTCCCAAAATTAATCTGAGACCATGCAGTAATTTATTGTCCATCCTCCATCACCTGCCTTTGCCTTTAATGTCTGTATGCTCACCTCTAAAAAACACCCAAAACCCTTCTGGGGCAATAAGGTGGAACAATGGTTAGAGAGCCAACTTGGAAGCAGGACGTTCTGGGTCAAATCTGGCCTCAGACACTTCCTAACTGTGTGATCCTGGGTCAATCATTTCATCCAAGACCTTAATATTCTTCTGCCTTGGAACCAATATTTAGTCTTGATACTAAGAGAGAAGGCAAGGGTTTAAAAACAAACAAATCTCTTCTGTTTGATGTGTTCCCTGTGCGACAGATTCTTCAGACAGCTTTCTCCTTTCCTCTTCTGAATTTCTCTTTATGTCTTTGGAATTTTGTTTTTTTTATTAGTTTTCCCTTCATCCTAGGTTTATTTCTCCCATAGACTCTTAGGGCAAAGGATCTGAATTGTATTTTCTCTGACCACTGAAGTCTGTTCCTCTCAAATCAAAGGTGTGTCAAACTATGCTTCAGTTTTCTCTTCTCTTAGAAATTCTAAGATGGAGTGGTCAGTTTTTCTAAAGGGTTCTCCTAATTTCTACATTAGCTTTCCCTCTGGTTAGTGACTCAGAACAGAATTACCCCTTCATCAGTTTCTTCACTTCTTAAAGTATGAAATTATCATGGAAGCAAGTTAAGAAATTATTAGCTACTCTTCTTTGAAAGGGGATGGAGAAATGGACAGGCACAGACAGAGGAAAAAAACATCCACTGAGATCTTAACCCTCAGAAGTTCTTCATCAGTGTCACACCATCCTATATAACGTAGCAGGAGGGGGAAAGTTGGGAATACATTGTGAGTCTAAAAAGTCTGAAAGAGAATAGAACAGTTGACATGATTAGTCTCTAAACTCTGGTTGAAAGAATACTCTAGAAAACCTTAAATGTCAGTGTCAGTCATTTATACTTTGTTAGGCAATGGGGAGCCACTGAATATTTTTTAGCAAAGGAATGATATGATCAAATTAGTGCATTGGTAAAATGATAATGAATGGAAAGGCCTGGAGGAACGGGCTCCAGGAAAGACTAGAGAGGCCTGTAGTGTAGTCAGAGAGGAGTTTCTTAAAATAGTTCGGGCTGTTGTAAGGTATGTTTTGGAGTTAGGATTAACAAGATCTGGCATATGACTAGATATTGGGGTGGAGGTGTTGGGGGATGGCAGAAAGGAAAGAGTCATACTAAGGGTTGTGGTCTTTTGCTAGTCTGGGTTCTTATCTACACACATGCTCCCTTCACTCCACAGTAGTGAAGGTAATGAAGGCTTCAGAGTTGAAAGAAGGCTTAGAAAACAAACAGAATTTGAGAGCAATAAGAGACCTTAAAAAGTAGAATGTTGGAGTCATGGAAGCACTTTAGAATCATAGATTTAGCATGCCAGCACTGGAAAGGGCCTCAGAATATATAGGATTTCAGAACTGGAAGGGACCTTGGCATACAGAATACAATGTCAAAGCTGAGAGGACCTCAGGGATTATCTAATACTCTTCATCCTTATAATTTTATAAAGAAGAAAAATTAGTCCTGAAGAGGGGAAGTGATTTGCACAAGGTCACATAGTGATCACAGTAAGTTATTACTGTCAGGATTTGAGCTCAGATCTTCTGAGTTTTTCATGAATCACTTATTTTATTATTAATTATTAAAATGTAATTATATTATATTACATGCCATATCTTATATAATACATATGATATATTATGAATTTTATTATTTTATGACCACTTACTTCCTCTTTTGAATAGCTCCTCTGGTGGGGAACTCTGCCTCTAAAGATATCCCATTCCATTGCTGGACTGTTCAGATTTTTAGGAAATTCTTTGTCAGTCACATCTTTAGTATACAATTATCCCCGGGAAAGTGATATCAGTTGAGAGGAAGAATAAGAGCTGCAGAAAAAACCATTGAGCATCCAAGGGAAGAGAGAGAAAGGAAAATGGTGGAAGAAGGGATGGGCAGAGATCAAAAGAAAATCTTCATTAACATCAGGACTTTTCTCCATTTGGAGTGTTCACCAAGGAAGCAAACTAGCCCAGAGTAGGGCAGGAATTTAAAAAGAACTCTGAATTGGAGAGTTAGGGCTATAATCCAAACTCCACCAATCGCTTACTGCGTGATCTTGAGCAAACCCCTTTCCCACTACGGGTTCAGTTTCCTCATCTTTAAAACCAAATGGTTGTACTTAATGGTATCTAAGAACCTTTTAAAAAATTTTAGCACTGATGCTATGTGTTTTAAGGTCCCTCAATAACACTGGATTTTTATAGCAGCCTAATGCTAAATCTGGGAATAGAAGGGTTATTCCTGACATTCAGGGACCGTTTCTCATCTCCTTTAATTCTCCCCCCTTCCTTGACCTCCCCAGTCACTCAGAATCTCTATACCAGGATAATTGACCCCTCAGAAGAAACGTTGTACTCCCCCTTGTCTGTGCCTCATCTCTAACTATGATAACTTCTCTGATATTGAGATGATAAGCCTGCCATGAACCCAATCTAGCCTCAATTTATTTTCTCTCAATTCTGCCCATAATCCTGTGTAACTTCTTTTATCGTGCGTCTTGGCCACAGTAAGTATTTGGGAGTTCTGAAAAATTACCTGCCACCAGTGCTTATTTAAATTCTCTGCCTGATTTATTGGCCTTGACAGTTTTAAGGCCATATCTATAGCAGATAGTTAGCTATAGTGCTGAACTGACATTTTTCCAAAGTGAACTACAAAGGCGGAGGTTCTTCGAGCTGGGCTAGGCTGGGTTTATTTACAGTAACCCTGCGCAAAGCCCTATTGATTAAAGGCTGCCCCCCACCCATTCCTTGCCTGGGCACCCTGTACTGAAAGGTTCCAGTGGCTGACAATTGTGTATGTCTTTGAAAAGTCCTTGCCAGGAAAACCCAGGCAGTCATTCTATCTTGTAGAGAGAGGAAGAGAACAGAAAGATCTCAAAAAGTTAGGCATCATCTCTGTCTCATCATTCCCCTCGCACCAAACAGCAGCAACTGCAAAATCACAATCAGGACTCAATAAACCATTGGCCATTTTATTCCCTTTTCTGAGAAAATTCTCCATGTATTTTTAAACCTCTGATGCTTACTTATTGGGTGACCGTAGGTAAGGTTATTGAACTTTGTCTATAGTATATTGCAGAATTAACCTAGATATATACTCTAAGGTCCCTTTCAAATTTAATGTTCTTCTTGTTCTTGGGTTTGCCTGCTTGGAAGAAGCAGCAATGGATTGTGTTTAGTTCCTGAGCATCATAGTTTAAGAAAGTCATTAATCAGGGCAGCTAGGTCCTCAGTGGATGGAGAGCCAGACCCAGAGATGAGAGGTCCTGGGTTCCAATCTTGCCTCAGACACTTCCTAGCTGTGTGACCCTGGGCAAGTCACCTAACTCCTTCTGACTAGCCCTCATCAATCTTCTGCCTTGGAACCAATGTACAGTATTGATTCTAAGACAGAAGGTAAGGGTTTTTATAAAAGGACATTAATGAGCAGGAGAGTGTCTAGAAGAAGCTCACTAGGAAGATGACAGTCCCAGTCATATGAGATTTGGTAGAAGGAACTTTGCATGTATAGCCAGGAGAAGAGGGAAAAGCCCAGGGAGAAAGTGGTGGTGGTGGGGTATGATAAGTGCCTTCAAATATTTGAGAGACTGTAAAATGGAAGATTAAAGTAGTTTTGTTTGTCCCCAGAGGGCAGAACCATTAGTAATGAGTAGAAGCTGTGAAGAGGCCAATTAGGACTAAATGTCAAGAAAAACTTTTCAACTGTCCTAAAGTGGAATGAACTAAGTCAAGACTTGTCAGGCCGCCCCTTCTTGGAGATCTCTAATAAGAAGCTGGATGATCTCTTGTTGGGTATGTTATAATGGGGATTCCTTCTGTGTATGGTTTGGGCTAATGACTGCTGACGTCCCTTCAGCTCTCCTTTTCTGTGATCCTATGAAATATCTTTGAACTTAAGTCATCTAGTTCCCAGTCTTAACCCTGAAACTGAAATTATGTGACTTTGGGTAAGTCATTCTCCCTGCTCCTTTCAGGGGCATTTTTTTCTTTAAAAATGAAGGAATTGGGCTAAATAATTTTTAAAAATCCTTACCTTCCATCTTGGTATATTGGTTCTAAGGCAGAAGAGTACCTGAGGGCTAGACAATGAGGATTAAATGCATTCCCAAGATCACAAAGCTAGGAATTGTCTGAGGCCAAATTTCAACCCAGAGCCTCCTGTTTCTAGGCCCGGCTCTCTGTCCACTGAGGCATCCAGCTGCCCACAAGGGCTAATTAATTTTAATGTTCTTTCTGGATTAATCACTGCCTGCTCAAATAGGCCTCTTTCTTCAAGATGTACCACAAAGCCTTCCCTGAATTACTCCTTTTGGCAACAGAATCTTAGAGTTGGAAGGAAGGTCAGAGACCACCTACTTTAGTAACTATTATTCAGTCTTTGTTTGAAGATCTCTAGGGAGGGGGAAGCCTACCTATGGAGACCACCCATTTCATTTTGGGAGAGCTCTAATTCTTAGGAAGTCTTTCCATCTTTCTTGCCTTAATTTGCCTTGAAGACTTTGTCTGGATCTCTTTGTTCTTGTCAAAATTTCCTCTTTATCAGATTTATTTGCACTAAATGTACTTCTCCCTGTTGTATTATAAATTCTCTGTGGGCAGGGGCCATGCTATTTTTCATTTTTTTTCTATTTGGTATCCAGTTCAAGGCATTGAAAATTTGAAAAGTATTTGTTGAGAGTGGACGAAATCAAAATCAGAACCTGGGTTTGAATCCAGATCTCTTATGCATGCATCTTTGGATATCTTTTTTTCCTTTTTTGGTCTTCCATTTTCTCCTCTGTGAAGAAAGGGGGTTGGATTAGATGCCCTCTCAACTTCTTTCTAGCTCTAAATCCTAAGATCCCAAGACTTTGAAATCCCATGACTAAGATTTCTAAGTTTTCTTCCTCCTGCAATAGGTCCTGGTGTAGGAGACACAAGATGGCACTGTTGTCAATGAATCCAGTCATTTCCCAGGAGTCACCCTTTTCCCAAAGGAGGGAGGGAAGACTAATTCTCTAGTCACACAGAGCCCACAATTCCCATTGGTTCTTGTTGAGGAGAGTGAGTCACAGCTGTTTGGAGGGTGGGGGTGGCGAGGAGGAGGGTTAGTGAGAAAATGTGGAGGTACCCTTTGAGTAGGGCTGGAAAGCTGAAGGAAGGGGAGAGAGGAAGCAGATTGGCAGCAACAGTGTGTCCTTACCCATCTCTTTTAACATATTTGAAACCCAATGGGATCTTTTGCACTATTAAAAAAACCCCACACATATTTGATGTCTTTGGAAGGAACAAAAGAAATCCAAGTGAAAGCTGAATATGGAGTTGTGGAAATTGCAGTGGAATTGGAATGGAAAGACATGCATTCAAATCCCAATTATTTCTGTGACCTAGGGCAAGTCTCTTAATCATCTCTGGGTCTCAGTTTCCCCATCTCTGACATTCGAAGTTCTAAGCTCATTTCCTACTCTGATATCCTGTGATTCTGTGAAGCCCCATTTCTAACGTTATCTAAATTCTTTTGCTTTCATTTGTATATTCTGTCCAGATGCATTTCCCTGAAACCAGAATTCTCTGGGTCATGAATATGAATCGAGATTGTGTGTTGGAGACCCTGGAATAAAGTCAGACCCATAGGGGAGCACCAGCTGATAAGGAGACTGGTTATAAAGGTAAAACTACAAAGGGCTGGACAACTGAAAGATAAAAATGTCTCTGGCCTTGGCCCAGTGGGGCTTTGGAAGATGGAGTGCAAATCCAGGACTCCCCATACCAGACTCAGTGGCCTGTTTTTTTTTTTTTTTGGTTGTTATTATACAGCTATGTCAGACTCTTTGTGTCTCCATTTACAGTTTTCTTAGCAAAGATATGGGAATGGTTTGCCAGTTCCTTCTGTGGCTCATTTTACAGATGAGGAAATTGAGACAAATAGGGTAAAGTGACTTGCCCAGGGTCACACAGCTAAGTGCTTAAGGGCAGATTTGAACTCAGGGAGATACCTAGCTGCCCCTATAGAGGCTTCATTCCACACCCTTAATCTATCACCTCTCTGTAATGGATAGCATATTTCATCATTGGTTTTCTGGAGTCATGAATGATTGTTTTACTGATCATAGTTATATGTTTCAAAGTTGTTTATACAGTGTTGTATTTATTGTAAAAGTTGTTCTGGTTCTGCTCATTTTATTCTTTATCAGCTTATAAAGTTCTGAAAACTGGTCATTTAAAAATCATTTTGATGTTACAGAATGCATTTTTCTTCTAAAAATGTTCATTTTACTCTGCAGCCATTTGTCTTTTCATGTCTCTTTGAAATCATCTCTTCCTTAATTTGTTACAGCACAATAGTATTCCATTACCTTATACACCACACTTTATTTAGCCATTCCTGGCTTGTTCAAGTATTGATTAGAGTTGAAATTTTGCATTATAAATGGACGAGGAACAGGATTTTAGCATATGTTTTTTCATTTAAGAAAATGGCACCCCTCATTTCTTTTCTTGGAAGCTTAAAAGACAAAGGCTATGCAGAAGTGTACGTAGTATGGCTAGCAAGCAGGGAGAGCCAGCAATTCTAATGAAAAGTGGTAAATTTGATTTCTTGGGTATCACTGTGGCTTGACTGGATAGGACTAGTGACTAGAGTATGATTCTGGAAGGTTCTACCTTACTCAAAAATAACAGATTAGAAAAAGGAGAAGGGGAAAATAGAATAGCATTGTGTATAGATATACTTAGAAGGAGCTAAGTAGCTAGGAGCCACTGCCTAGCTATGTGACCCTGGGCAAGTCATTTAACCCCAATTGTCTAGACCAGTGATTCGCAAAGTGGGCTCTACCACCCCCTGGTGGATGCTGTAGCCATCCAGGAAGGCGGCGATGGCCACACTTTTTTTTGTATTACATTCTATTCTGAGTTCAATAAATAGTTTCATAATTTCCTGGGGGCGCTAAGTAATATTTTTTCTGGAAAGGGGGCGATAGGCCAAAAAAGTTGGGGAACCACTGGTCTAGACCTTACTGCCCTTCTGCTCTGGAACCAATATTTAGTATCAATTCTAAGAGAGAGGCTAATAGATATTTATGTGAATCCACCTAGGAACTTGAGGGGGTAGAGAATGATGCTGAGTGAAGAGGGACAGAGAAACAGACATGGTGTTGCCTTGGAAATTTACCATTTGAACAAAAAGAATGAAATCCAAGTAACAGTTCTAGAATAAAGATATGACATTGCAGTGACTGGGAAATTTTAGTGTCTAGTTATCTGCTAGAATCTCTGTCAAAAGCAGAACACAGTCTTGACTTTCTTTAATAATAATTTAATCCTTCAAAAAAATGGAGAAAACAATTAGGATAAATGTTATTATTGATCTAATTCCGATCAAGTGGGAGAAATTGTTTATAATAAAAAAAGATATGAGCATTAAAAGGAAGAGATCCCTTTATCTTATAATTTATAATAGAGGTTAAGAAATTCCTGTATAGTCTAAAATGCACTCTACATTTTAGAAAAGTGGATTTCAAAGGCTTCTACGAAAGCAGGATCCCTTGGTTTAAAAATCATCAAAGGAAGTTCAGGAATAGGCAGCCTTTAAGAACAAAATTGCAAAGGTAGAAACAGAAACAATTCCAATGATGAAGGCAATATAGTTTTTGCCTCTTCGTTCCAAAGAGGTAAGTGACTTGTCTGAAGACATAGTGTTAAGTTGGCCAAGCTAAAGTTCATATTCTATTCTCTTATTGCAAAGCATAGTCTTATGTTGTGGCATCTCCCCAGCCTGACAAGGAGCCAAGTCGATATTTTCTTCCTCTCCTCTCTTTTCCCCTTCCCTCCCCTCTCCTCTCCTCTCCTCTCCTCTCCTCTCTTC
>NC_058131.1:424039758-424077474 GCF_016433145.1 Gracilinanus agilis | reverse complement strand
CTTCCTTCCTTCCTTCCTTCCTTCCTTTCTTTCTTTCTTTTAACCTCTGGACTAAAATAAAATTGAGGATGGAGGTTGGACTGGAGGATCTCTAAGATTGCTTCCATATCTAGATCTATAATACCTTATTTCTAAGAATAACCAGGTTTCTGTGCTAAAAATACACTGTGCATTTTGTGATGTCTGCTTCAAAGATAACAAATTAGCATTTGTCTTAAACCTTTTCATTTTTTCACTTCCTCCAAATACTTCATTCACTGAGGTCTCCCTCCTGAGAACTCAGCTTCCTAGGCTACCCTCTTGAGCAACATTTGCCCTTTCACTGAAATCTTTGGCTCACTGTCATGTTAGGAGTATTGAAATACTCCTTGCCTATTCTTGCCATTTCCAGGCTTTCCCTCTACCATCATTACTTAGTGACTTCTCATTCTCTGAAGTCATTCAATCCATAATTATCACCTAATCAAGGTTTTGATGACTGTTATGTTCTCACCTCTAAAAAACACTTCCTTTTCCTTCTCAATGAGTTTGGTTTCTGGCTCACATTCTTTCTCTCCTTCCTAACTGCTTTTCAGGCTAGAGAAAATACATATATTAAAACTCCTTCAAACATCACAATATTCCAATTTTTAACTTACTTATTTTCCATGATCTTCTCTTCTACCCTACCACAGAAATGGTTAAATCTTTGATCTTTGCCATCACCCATAACTGTTCCACATCCATGTTCATGAATTCTAAAATTTATTTATCTAACTATAACCTAATAACATTCCACCTCTCCCATCTGCCTTACAATTCCAAATCCTATTCTTTATCTATGTCACAATCTAATCTTTTGACCTTTCAGTTTTTCTACAAACTATTAACTCTGAACTATCTACATTCTTCTCTTATTCTCATCTTGATGAACTAGGTCAACTCTACACTGTTCTTGTTTCTTGAGTTCCTTGTTCCTTTAACTTTTCAAAGATCTTTGCCATAACCTAGCCTTGGATTTCTCTTACAATCTGCTTCTTTCACCCCAATTAAAGTGAGGCTAAATGAACCTAGGGGAAAAAATTGTTGGCTGGGCCCACTACAAATTGATGTAACATAGCTCAATTTGATGCTTACTGCAGCAAGGCAATCCTTTATACTCCTCAAGTCAATTCACTATCCTTCTCCACCAAACTGATTCTTATAAACTTTTCATTCTTTTCTCAAACCCCATATAGCTTCTCCTTCTCCAACCTTTCTTTTGAGAACCTTGCTTCATATTCAACTGAAAAAAATGAGGTCATTGGTAGAGTTCCTTCTTTTCTCTTACTCTTCATATAATGTCATTCAAATACCTTACCCAACCATGCCCTTCTTCATCACTCTTTTACATGAAAAGGCAGTCCTTCTTACAAGACAAACCTTTCTACAGGTAGACATGATCCTGTTCCATCCCTTCTCCTTTGATCTATGAACCCTACTCTAAGCTGTCTTCAGTCTCTTACTATCTATAAACACCCACCCACATCACCCCCATTCTCACAAACCCTTTCTTTGATCTGGTCATCTGCCCTAGCTATTATTCTCTTTATCTCCTCCATTTTGTGGCTAAACTATGTGAAAAGCCCATCTACATTAGGTTGATTTCTCTCATTCTCTTTTTAACTGTCAACCTTATAGCTTTATCATTTAAATGAATCTACTCTCTGTAGAGTTATCAATGATCTGCAGTTTTCAAATATAATGGCCTTTTTTCCAATTCTCACCCTCTTTGACTTCTCTGCAGCCTTTGATACTATTGATCATCCTCTTCTCCTTGATATTTTCTTTTCTCTAGGTTTTCATGTCCCTGCTCTATCTTGGTTCTCTTCCTACATACCTGACCATTCCTGGGCCATCTCTTCTCCCTCTATTGTATTTAATTGGTGATTGTAACAGCTCCCATAGTTTCAGTTATCACATCAATTCAGATATTTCTCAGATCTATTTGTCCAGCCCTAACTTCTCTCTAGACAAGGAGTTTCTCATCTCCAAAGGACTCTTTGACATCTCCAACTGGATGACATACTGGTATTTAAGATTAAATATGTCGAAAACAGAAGCAATTATTTTCCCTCCCAAACTCTCCTCCCTTCCAAACTTCCCTATAATTGTCAAGAATCCCACCATTCTCCCAGTCATTTAGGCTGGCAACCTGGGTGTCATCCTCATTTTCTCACTTGCTCTCACCCTCTTCCCATATCCAATCAATTGTCAAGTCATAGTATTGCTACTTTTATAATATCTCTTGCATTTACCCTCTTCTGTCCTCTGACACTGCCACTACTCTGGTTGAGGCCCTTATCACCTCAAGCTTGGGCTACTACAGTTGGTCTACACCCTCAAATATTCTCACTTTTGATCAGTCTTCACTTAAGCTTCAAATCAGCCTTTCTAAAGCACAGGCTTAACTATGCCCCAATGCCTTCCCCTTCCCCTCATTCAGTAAAATCCAGTGGTTCCCTATTACCTTCATGATCAAATATAAAATTCTCTGTTTGGCTTCATAATCTTTGTAAGCTAGCCTCCTCTTAAACCTTTCCAATATTTTTCAAGTTACTCCCCTCCACTATACACTGTGAATTCAGTGACATTGACTTCCTTGCTATATATTGAACACAATACTCCATCTCTAATTCTAGGCATTTTCATTGGATATCCCCTGTACTTAGACTATTCTCCCTTTTCATCTCTGCTTTCCAAATTTCCTGGCTTCCTTCAGGTCTCAGTCAAAGTTCCACCTTCTGCAAAAAATGTCTTTTCCAGTCCTCCTTAATCTCAGTCCCTTCCCTCTGAGACTTCCCAATTTATTCTGCTTATATCTGTTTGGAATATAGTTGTTTGTAGGTTGCCTTTCCCATTGGATTATAAACTGTTTAAGAACAGGGACAGCTTTTTGCCTTTCCCCCGTATTTATTACAGTGCCTAGTACATAGTAGGTGCTTTAAAATGTTTGTTGATTGACTGACAATGCTCTTTCCAGTGCAACAGGTAGCCATTCAGAGAATAATGTCGGAGACTTGCAGGTGGCATTGCTTGGGCCTGGTTGAGACAACCTATTTCTAAGAGTAGGACCACTCTGAAAAAGGTCCATGGGACCATGGGGGTAGGTAACCTCCCAGAAGCAAGGGTAATAGAGCCCTCTCACTCTGCAAAGGGTTGTGGATCTGAAATCCAGGAACTAGAGTCATAAGTGCAAAACCACAGTTTGTTAATATTTAAAGATGCTTAGAAAAAGCGCATGCATAATTAAGCAGGGCATCAGCACTGTTGATTCAGAATCATCCATCTTCTTAAAGGGGACTTGCTCATTTGTGAAGCTGTCGGGAAATCTGCAGATGAACAGCAGGAATGGCTGTTTTTAAAATTAATTTGGGTGATTTAGAAAGTCTGTGCATTCCAGACACATTGACTCCCTAGATTAAAGGAGTTTGTGCTGGGTAGGAGGTCTACTTGGCAGAATAAGGAGGGGAAGGCATTGTGTTCTTCTCTGGTTCCTGGCACTCTCTGAAGGTACAGTGACTTAAGTATTTAAGATATTCGTGCTTCCTAGTCCAAGGTTCTTTTGCAATATATGTTTCTGCCTTGCCCTTTCTCAGCCTAAGAACAATCTATAATTATGGACCTCAGTGAGGGAAGAATGCCACTTGTAAGTCACGATATATTGTCCGCTTCTCTAGTCCAAAAAATGGTGAGGCTAGGTATTTGGGGGAAATATTGATAGAATTAAAATTCCCCCCCTCTTTCTCTGCTGTTTCAGGCTCCTCTTTTTATTCTTCCTTGGGGCTAGTAAGCTACAATTTCAGTATGAGACAGGGTATGACGTGGCAGACAAAAAAGCAAATGTGATATTAGGCTTCATTTATGGTGGTATGGAATCTAGTACTAGAAAGGGGATCAAAACATATAAGAATCAGTTAGAGAAATTGGAGATATTTATCTTGAACAAAAGAAGAATTGGACAGGGGTGAATGGAGGTGGAGGGACATGTTAGAGTTGGAGTGGAAGAAGGATCTCATTTGTTTTGCTTGGTTCCAGAGGGCAGACTTATGAGCAATGGGAAGATGTTGCAGAGATTTTGGCATATTATAAGAGAATTCAACCAGTACCAAAATTCTAGTCAGGGCAGCTAGATGGCAGAGTGGATAGAGTGCAGGGCTTAGAATCAGGAAGACTTGATTTCAAATCTGGTCTTTAGACACTTACTAGCTATGTGACCCTGGGGAAGTCACTTAACATCGTTTGCCTCAGTTTATTTATCTGAAAAATGAGCCAAGGAAGGACATGTTAAGTCACTCCAGTATCTTTGCTAAGAAAACTACAAAGGGGATCATGAAGAGTCAGACATGACTGAAATGTCTGAACAACAAAGTTGTGGGTATGTATGACTGTAAGCTGTAGGACATGACAGTTTCCAAAAGAATTGAAAATTATGATGACCCAAAGTAGACTGGAGAAGCATGTGGTAAATGTGAGCAGAGATTGCAATGCATGACAACAGAGGAATTAGGAAGGAGAACCAGATGTGATCAAAGAAATATATGAATGATAAAGAAAATAGACAACTTCCAGGGCAAGACTGAATGACAACTGATGGGCTTAGCTGGTATCTTTGCCATGTCAAGAGAAATTGAGAAAGGTAACAAATTGGTGGGAGGATGTGGACCAAAGTAGAACAAAGGAAGGACTAGATGGATTGCGATCTACATTAGTGGAGGCAAAACCCCTATCAGAAGTCCATTAGAGCATCTGAATATATAAAGAAAACTTCCTAAGCATATTTTTAGTCAGACATTTTTCCGTTCTATTTGACTCTTCGTGACTGCATTTAGGGTTTTCTTGGCAAGGAAAAATATTGGAGTAGGTTTCCATTTCCTTCTTCAGCTCATTTTACAGATGAGGAAACTGAGGCAAACAGGGTTAAAACTTGTCTAGGGTCACATCCAGCTAGTAAGTGTCTGAGGTTGGATTTATACTCAAAAAGAAGAGTCTTCTTGACTCCTGGGCCAGCATTGTACCACCTAACAACTATAGGGTCACACAGGTAGGAAGTATCTGAGATCAGATTTGAACCCAGGACCTCCCATCTGTAGGCCTGGCTCTCAATCTGCTAAACAACTTTCCCCTTCACCCCATCGAACTACCCCCCACCCCATGGCCAACGTACATTTCCACTGGTTTTAACATGTGTCATTAATCAAGACTTATTTACATATTATTGATAGTTGCATTGGTGTGGTCATTTCTGGTCTACATCCCCAATCATGTCTATATCAATCCAAGTATTCAAGCATATATTTAAAAAAAATTTTTTAAACCCTTACCTTCCGTCTTAGAGTCAATACTGTATATTGGCTCCAAGGCAGAAGAGTGGTAAGGGTAGGCAATGGGGGTCAAGTGACTTGCCCAGGGTCACAGGGCTGGGAAGTATCTGAGGCCAGATTTGAACCTAGGACCTCCCGTCTCTAGGCCTGGCTCTCAATCTACTGAGCTACCCAGCTGCCCCCCATGCTTCTATTTCCAGTTTGATACTCTAGAGCAGTGGTTCCCAAACTTTTTTGGCCTACCGCCCCCTTTCCAGAAAAAAATATTACTTAGCCCCCTGGAAATTAGTTTTTAAAAATTTTAATAGCAATTAATAGGAAAGATAAATGCACCTGTGGCCATCACTGCCTCCCAGGATCACTGCAGCACCCACCAGAGGGTGGTAGCACCCATTTTGGGAATTACTGATCTAGAGACTCAGGGAGTTGCCCCTTGGATGTGATCTAGTATTCTCTGTCTCTCTATTTCTCTCCCTCTGCCCCCACCCCACCCCAGTTGACTTTCCTCACTCCCAATGGGAGAGTATTTTCATTCTGTACTGTTTGGTATGTATATCTTGGGTTTCTGTTTTGCTATGATTTGGATAAATGGATTTCTTTGCTATTTGCTATTTGTGCATTCATTGTGGAGCTGCTATTAGATGGGGAAAGGGTGAAGCCTTGGATATAAAGCTTGGGGTCTTCTTTTCCCCTCTCCCTACAAATGATAGAATGATCAGAAGTTAGATGAAATGCGATCATACTTCCTAGACAAACAATCTTTCTTTAAGGATACAGATATATTTCTAGCTGGTATCCCCTGTTTCTGAAGAGAGTAGAGTTGGTAGGCTCTGCCCGCAACCTCCTGCTTCCTTTTCTATCAGGAACGAAATTCTCCCCTGGAGAAAAATGGGTTAAGAAGAGGCTGGAGATGTCTCTTTTGTCTCACTTTGAGCCACACAAGGATGTCTCTACACATTTGGAGCCCAGTTACTACTAATTTACCATATAGGCTGGTTTGAAGATCCAATGAGACAATAGCTATAAAGTGCTTTGCAAACCATAAGGATCGACACAGTTAGTTATTATTATTATTATTATTTAAAAACCCTTTCCTTTTTTCTTAGAATCCATACAAAATACCAGTTAAGGGCTAGTAAGGCAAGGGCTAGGCAATGGGAATTAAATGACTTGCCCAGGGTTACACAGTTAGGAAGTGTCTTAAGACCAAATTCGAATCCAGGACCTCTCATCTCCAGGTCTGACTCACAATCCATTGATCCACCTACCTGCACCTAGCCATTATTATTTTGACATGAGTAACCACATCTCCTGTTTTTCCTGAATCAAAACACAAGGGAATTTGGTCCTTGTCCAGATAGATCTGACACTTCTGCCATGGGTTGCTCAGGCTGCCTATCACTGCCTCCAAGTTCTATGGATTTCAACTACCTCAGAGGAACCCCTAAAATGAAGTATTAGGGAAGAAAGATTTGGCTCTGTGCATAATCCTTCTCCTCTCCCTCTCCCAATCCTGGCTCCTACAAGGTCAGAACAGATCTAGTTGGTTCACTGACTGTTTGGCGTGTGCCAGAACTTATTTTCTTCCTAATCTGACAAATAGACAAGTCTCTCTGCAGCCGATGAAAGGTCTTTTCTTCTTGGAGATTATTCGACTGATTCTCTGTTTCTCCTCTCATTCAGCAGGGAGCACCGCTAACTCCCTGAGAGGCAATAGGCGGTTTAGATGTATTATCCTGGTTGGGCCCCAGTCATTTTCTGTGGACTCTCTTGAAGACTGGCAGGTCGCTCCATCTTTCAGACCCTTGGCATGAGATGTCTTTCCACCAGTTTACTATCTTATCTGTTCTCTGCACAACAAGATTTCTTAGCACCACTCTTATAACCTGGCTGAAGATCTTGGCAATGAAATCAGTTATCATTCTGTCTCCTGTTATATCAGAAATTTTCTGTGCCTAGGCCATAACAATAGGCTTGGGGTCTACTTTGGTTTTTCTCTCAGTTCAGACACTTTACATTTTCTTCATCTTATAAGACTCTGAAACAATAAGAAAACATGGCACTCTCCCACACATCATTAGGCATTGAATAAAGCCCAAGACATAATTCTTGGTAGCATTGTAGGCTTGCACTAGAAATTCCATCTATTCAACTGTTCAGGTTTTAGGGCCCCCGAGATGGACAATAGGATGTTGGTGAAACATGCAGATTGGGTTTCCCTGAGAATGATAAGGTAAGCTTCTAGACTGCATGATTCTTGACAATGCCAATTCCTCTTTAAATAGTTGGTTTGCAAAGTCTTTGTTTTGGGGAGAGTGGACCCTGACAGCCACATAAAAACAATAGCACATTCTGGTTTCTGATCAGGTGTGCTTGTACATATCAGCTGAAATTTTTTTTTAACCACCAAGATATTTATTCATATATGTCCTTTTTCTTTTCAGTGATCAAAACAAAACCAAACAAACCAAACAACTGTCACCCCCAAAACCAACCAACTAACCACAACCAACTATATTCATGAGTTCCAAAGTGATTATGATTAATGAATGATTAATATTTTTCTGGAAGAAAAATTTAGTGCAGTTTTATCAGATCATGTTCTTTCTTGGCCCAAATGTCCAAAATCAATATAAAATGTTGCTAGGACCATAGAAGAAAGTATCTGGGGCAGGACTGACTGCTTCTTGGTACCATGTGTGGGATCAATTGCTAATACAGTCAAGTATCTAGTATATATCAAGTCTAGTCTAGTGCTTTGTTGTATAACTCCAGTTTTTGCCATTGTCTCAACAGTAAAGCATTCTCTGGGAAATGAAGCTTGAGTCTTTGAGGGTCACTCTCTTTCTTCTTCTTCTTTTTTTTTAAACCCTTAACTCCTGTGTATTGGCTCCTAGGTGGAAGAGTGAGAAGGGTAGGACTCCCTTTCTTCTTGACTTGTATCTGTTCTTAAAGCCTTTCATCATGAAGCTGGTCCTGCTTACTATCATCCAAGGACAACCGAGGAAAGTCAATTATTAAGTCATTTTAGTTGTGTTTGACTCTTCATGGCCTCTTTTGGGGTTTTCTTGGCAAAGATACTGGAGTGGTTTGTCACTTTCTTCTCCAGTTTATTTTACAGATGAGAAAACTGAAGCAAATAGGATTAAGTGACCTGTCCTCAGATACATAGCTAGTAAATGTCTGAGGCTGGATTTCAACTCTGGAAGATGAATCTTCTTGATTCCCAGCCCAGTACTCTGTCTGCTACACCACCTAGCCATGAACAGACAAAAACAGAAGGCAACGAAAATCATAGCCATCCGGATGGCTTGCTCTTTGATTGACATTGGAGTCTCTCAGCTGTACTTTCATGTGCTATAGACTTAGCTCTGTGCAGGTAACAGAATATCTTCCCCTTTTCCATCAGTAACTTCTTCACTCACTTGACCTATGAGACAAGTATCTGCATTGTCGTTAGTTTTCCCTGACCTGCTTTGCACACACGTGTAGTCTGTCATCTCTGGCAAGAAGCATCCAACTTGGAACTGGTCAAAATATGTCATCTTGTATTCAGTTCATACTTAACACTGAGCTCTATAGCCTTAGATAGAACTTAACAAGCCAGAAATTCTATATTGTGTGTATGAGATAATGAATCTCACTGCCAATACGTCTTAAAATCATAAGAACATAGATCTGGGATCCATGGGGTCCAACCACTTTGTTTTACAGATAAGGAAACTGAGAAAAGGCAAGTGAGAATAAAGGGGGCCAACCAGTACTTAAAGTATGTATTTTGAACTATTTATGGTTTAATCATTCCTGACTCTATAACTACAGATGGGGTTTTCTTGGCAAAGATGCTGAAATGGTTTGCTATCTCCTCCAGTGGATTAGGCAGATAGAGATTGTGACTTGCTTGACGAGTGAGTGTCTAAGGCTGCATTTGATCTCACATTGTCCTCCAGGCCCAGAACTCTATTCACTAAGCCACTGACCTGCCTCTATTAATTTAAACTAGAAAGTAGTAATCATCAAAAGTATTTGGTATTGGTTAAGAAATAAAAGATTGACCTACAGTAGAACACATTAGATACACAACACAGAGAAGTAAATGAACCTCATAGTCTAGTGATTAATAAACTGAAAGACTTACGTGACAAGGATAAGGACTCATTATTCTACAAAAATTGCTTGCAAAACTGGAAATCATTCTGGCAGAAATTAGGTTTAGGCCAATACCTTGCACCATGCAGTAAGATAAAATTCAAATAGAAGAATCATTTAAATATAAGAGGTCACGTCATAAATAAATTAGAGAAACAAGGAAGAAATACCTTTCAAAATTATGTATAGAAAAAAGCATCCAAGAACAAATAAGGGAAAGAGAATCACAGAAGATACAATGGACAATTTTGATTATATATGATTAAAAAGTTTTTGAATAAACAAAAAATTTAAACATTTTAAAATAGAAAGAAAATAGTTAAATAGTAAAAAAATCTTTGCAACATGTTTTTCTGATAAAAGTATAATTTCCAAGATATATATAAATTGATTCAAATATATCATGACAAAACCCATGCCCAATTGACAAATGGTCAAAGGACATGAATAGGTGCTTCTCAAGGGAAGGAAACCAAAATATTGATATCCATATTTTAAAAACAGCACTTGAAATCATTATAATTAGATAAATGCGCTTTACAACAACTCACTCTAACATTCCAGTGTACATCCATAAGAATAGAAAAGATTAAAATAAAAAAGGAAATGACAAATGTTGGAGGTGTCATAGAAAAAATAGAAGCACATATACTGTTAATGATATTGTGGTTTGATCTAGCCATTCTGGGAAGGAGTTTGGCAATATGCCCCCAAAGTTACTAACCTTTGAAAACTCTTTGACTCAGCAGTACCACAAATAAACTTAAACCTCAAAGAGATCAAACCATGAGGAAATGGACTCATGTATACAAATATATCTATAGTAGCTTTTTTTTGCAGTGGAAAAGAGCTGAAAATTAAATGGTTGTCCACCAACTGGAGATGACTAAACAAATTATGGTATATGAATATAATAAAATATTATTATGCTACAAGAAATGGTAAAATGAAGTCTCAAAGATAATTGAGAAAGCCTGTATGAACTGATGTAGAGTGAAGTAAGCAGAATCAGAAGAACAATTTATACAATAGAAACAAAATTATAAAGACAAACAATTCTAAAAAACTAGAAAACTTGGATCAAGGCAATGACCATGCATGATTCCATTGTACTGAGGAAGAAGTGTACTGCCCATTTTCTGACAGAAAGATGATTGACTTGACATGCAGAATGACACTTTTTTTGGACATGGCCAATGAGGGAATTTTCTTTGCATGACCATACATAATTGTTATGAAAATAGATAACTTTGATTACATGAAACTGAAAAGTTTCTGCATAAATATAAATAATGTGCCTAGGATGAAAAGGGAAGCAATAGAATGGGGAAAAAAATCTTTGTACTAAAATTCTCTGATAAGTGTTTGGTATCCAATCTATACAGGATGTCCCCAAAATCTTAATGCAGGAGCAAGCAATTTATACTTAAAATTAATCTTGTAAAAATTATATAAATACATTTATAATATATAAGTATGTGATATAATATACATATTTGCATACAATATATACATATATCATAGTGTTTTGATCAAAAGCCATTTACCAATAGACAAGTAGTCAAAAGACGTGTATAAATAATTCTATTTTCCAGTATTTACAATTTTTTTCAGTTGCATGTAGAAACAATTTATTGACAATTATTTTATAGCATTTTAGAATTCAAATTTTTTTCTTGCTATCCTTCCTCACCCTCCTCAACGTGGTGAATAGTATGATATAGGTTATAGCTGTACTTTTATGTTGTACATATTTCCACATTGCTCATGTCATGATAGAAGCCACACATCACACATGCAACAGAAATTTCATGAAGGAAATATAATGGAGGATGACATGCTTTGATCTGTACTCAGATTCCAATAATTCCTTTTATGGCTGTGAATAGCCTTTTCAGTATGAGTCACTTGTCATCTTGGAGACTTGCTTTGCTGATAATGGTTTAATTCACAATGATCATTGTATAATATTTCTATTACTGTATACTGTATATTATTTTCCTGGTTCTGCTCACTTCCCTTTGCTTCAACCATGTAAGTCTTTACAGGTTTTTCTGAACTCATCCTGTTCACTGTTCCTTATGCTGCAATAGTATTCTATTTCAACCATATTCAACAACATGTTTATATATTCCTAAAGTGATGGATAAACCCTCAGTTTCCAGTTCTTTGCTGCTACAAAATAGCTGCTAAAAATATTTTGGTACAGGTAGGTCTTTTTCTCTTATTTCTGATCTCGTTGGGATACAGACCCAGTAGTGGGATTTCTGGGTCAAAGGACAAACATAGCTTTGTGGCTATTTTGTGGCCATATTGCCCTTCAGAATGGTTTTATCAGTTAACAGTTCCACCAACAGAGTCCTAATTTTCCCACATTTCCATCAATATTTACCATTTTCCTTTTTGATCATGTTAGTTAATCTGGTAGGTGTGAGGTGGTATCTCAGAGTTGTTTTAATCTGCATTTCTCTAATCATATGACAATGGGTAGTTTTAACTTCTTCTTATGAGAATGGCCTGTTCATTTCCTTTGACCATTCATCAATTGAGGAATGCTTTGTATTCTTATAAATTTAACTCAGTTCTCTCTATATATGAGAAATGAGTTTTTTGTCAGAGATACTTGCTACAAGATCCCCGCCCCCCATTTTGTTGTCTCCCTTCTAATCTTGGTTGCATTGGTTTTATTTGTACAAAAACTTTTCAATTTAATGTGATCAAAATTATCTATTTTACTTTTCAGAATATTTTTTACTTCTTGTTTGTCCATAGATTCTTTATTTGTCCATAAGTCTGACAGGTAAACTTTTCTATGTTTTCCTATTTTTTTCTTATGGTATCTCCCTTTATTTCTAGATCAAGTTTTTATTTTGACTTTACCTTGGTGTGTGATATAAGGTGTTGGTCCATGCATATTTTCTGCCATACTGCTTCCCAGTTTTCCCCTCAGTTTTTGTCGAATAGTGAGTTTTCCCCCCAAAACTTGAATCTTTGGGTTTATTGAACACAAAATTGTTATGGACATTAGCTACTATGTGTGGATTGCCCAATCTTCTCCGTTGATCCACCACTCTATTTCTTAACCAGTACAAGATTGTTTTGATGATTATTGCTCTATAGCAGTGATTCCCAAAGTGGGTGCCACCACCCCCTGGTGGGTGCTGCAACAATCTGGGGGGGGGTGCCGTGATGGCCACAGGTGCATGTGGGGGCAGTGAATAACTGTAGGGGGCAGTGATAGTATGTGACAGAGGGAGCTAAGTAATATTTTTTCTGGAAAGGGAGCTGTAGGCCAAAAAAGTTTGGGAACCACTGCTCTATAGTGTAGTATAGTTTGAGACCTGGTATGGCCAGGTTGCCTTCTTCCAAAGTTTTTTACATCACATTACATTCTTACATTATATTAATTCTCTTGATATTCTTGTTTTGTTCTTCCAGATGAATTTTGTTTTTTTTTTCTAGTTCTATAAAATAACTTTTGGGTAGTCTATTGTGGCACTGAATCAGCAAATTGATTTAGATATGAATGAATACTTCTTAAAAGAATTGTAAACTATTAGATATGATAGAAATGAACACCCCAGATCAATAATAATAACAAATGAAAACAAGCCTGAGGTTTCACTTTATACCTTGAGGACTGGCAAAGATAACAAAATATGGGAAGATATGTTGGAAGATCCATGGGAAGAAAGTATGTTGTCGATAAAGCTGTGAATCAGTATAACTATTTTTGGAAAGTAATTTAGAATTATGCAACTAAAGTAATTAAAATGTTTATAAACTTTCACCCAGATTCCATTATCAAAGTTACACCCCAAGAAAGTCATAAAATTTTTTTTCTAAACCCTTACCTTCCAACTTTGAATCAATTTAAAGTTTGGGTTCCAAGGCAGAAGAACAGTAAGTGCTAGGTAATGGGGGTTAAGTGACTTGCTCAGGTTCTCACAGCTAGGAAGTGTCTGAAATCATATTGGAACCCAGGTCCTCTCGCCTCTAGGTCTGGCTCTCAATCTACTGAGCCACCTAGCTGTCCCCCAAGAAGGATTGTTATAAGGAGAAAGTTCTTGTGGACACCAAAATATTTATAGCAGCACTTTCTGTTATAATAAAGAATTGCAAAGAACAGTAGCTAGCCTTCAGATTAGGAAATGGTTGGACAAATTGTGGTACATGAATGTAATGGAATATTATTGATCTGTAAGATGATAAATGCGAAGAAAAGTATGGAAAGATTCATATGAATTGATTACAGAATGAAGTAAGAGAGCCAAGGAAACAATATCCATAATGACTATAACAATGCACATGGAAATAAAAATAACCACACAAAAAATCAAGTGAATATAAACAAAATTATAAAGAACAAACATGACTTGAAAGAAAGGATAAGAGAAAATACCACTGTGCATATTTTCAGACTTTTTCAATGTATTGATCAGGTAAGCTGATTTTTTTCTTCTTTCCCTTCTTTTTTGTTCTTAAAAATACTATATGTTATATGGGATTACTCTCCAGGAGTAGGAGAGGAAGGGATGTTGGAGGGAATTATTGTGATATAAAAACCAAAATGCACCAATAAAACATTTAACAAAAAGAATTTAACATCTTTGAAGACAAGGATTGACTGTCTTGTTTTCTTGTATTTGTGTCCTCAGAGCTTAACACAATACCTGACCCATAGTAAGCACTTAAAAGTTTTTACATTAAAAAAGAAAGTTATATGTTGAATTTATCATATACTTTAAAAGAAAAATAAGTTCTACATAATAGAGTTTCTTACTTTCATTACAATCCCTTCCTTTTCTTCTACAAGGAAGCATTCAGAAATGCTTATTCTATTAGTTATTTAGTTTGGAACAAGAATAAAGGAATCACTTGGACAAGGTACTTCTAATTGAAAGATTGAGCTTAGAAGCCATATTGAAGAGTGTTTAAAAGAGAGTAAGGGTGGAGGAAGGAGTGTGTAGATAGTGTGATTAAAGGATTTAGTTGTGAAGGAAAGGAGAGGTGTAGATAGAACCATAGCTATCAAGGATTGTAGGATAAAATGAAGGGATTTTTTTTAAGGATAGAGGAGACAAAGGTGCATTTTTAGTTAACAGAGAAGAAGGTAGGAGGTAAGGAATTACTGAAGATGAGAGGGAGTAGGAATGGTAGTGGGAGCAATCTGTTAGAGAAGTCAAGGCAAGTTGGGATCACATAGAGGCACTGGCCTCAAAAAGGAGAAGGGTCACTTCTACATCTAAGACATTAGTAGTGGAAAGAGTAGAGAAAGATTTTTGAGTAGCAAGAGATGAGGAGTAGGGAGAGGATAGTGGAATCTTGGTCAATAGCCTCAATTTTTTCTTCTTATATTTAAAGTAAGATTCTCAACTGCATAATGAGAGGGAGTGTGGTGGGAGATGTGTGGATAGAGAAGAAAGGTCACTCTGGAGAGTGGAAAAGTGAGTTAATTAAAAGAAAGAGTAGAATTGTTGCTTTGGTGTAGTAAAGACCTGGTGGAGATTAGAAAATAGGTAGATGGTGAATGTAATTTAGCATTATGGTATGTCAGGGCATGGTCATCCCTAGAACTAGAGGAGATCAAGATGAGAAGATAGTATAGAGAATTGTTTCACCAAGGGGTTGAGAAAATGTAAGAAGGAGAGAATAGTATAGTGGAGGACAACGATCTAGTGAATAACCAAATGGTGTAGAGATTCAGAATCATGCTGAGGACAAAGAAAAGATGGATTGATGAAATGTTATGATCATATAAAGGATATTTCAAGTTCAATGTGTAGCTGAAGTGGAGCGGTAGACTAGGTTTTGGGGAAGATAGGGCATTTGAAGAAGCACCAAAATATATGTTGAAGTTCCTTAGTATAAAGATTAGAGTTGGGAAAGAAAAAGAGAATAAGCCAGGCTTGTGCATAGATAGATCAAGCATTTAAGGTTTCTTCTGTGTCAGTCACTGTGCTAAGTGCTGGAAATACAAAGATAAGCAGAGTAAAATAGTCTCTATCCACAAGGAGCTTACATTCTAATGAAGGTAGATGACACATAAAAAAAGCTGAAAAGCAGTGGGGAAGGGGGGACTAGGATAAGTTTGTTTTTCCTTTAGGATGTATGTATGTATGTATGCATAGTAGTAGTATGTATACATTAGTATGTCTTAGTGGTTTGAAAATAGATAGATAGTCTGAGGAGAAAGCAAGAATTCTTTTCTATTGAAGCCAAGAGGCTGAGTTATCAGAAAAACCATTCAGGGGATTCTTGTTCAGGTACAGCTTGGATATTATGCCCCAGAGTCCCGTTATAGTTCAAGATTTCATGATTTTAAGATTTTTTATCTTTTTCTGCCTCTGTCTCTTTCTCCCTTTCTCTCAGTCTCTGTCTCTCTATCTCTGTTTCTCTGTCTCTTTCTCTCTCCTCTCTCCTCTTTACATACACAAATGAGCAGGTAGATGGCATAGGCCTGGAATCAGGAAGACTCATCTTCCTGACTTAAAATCTGGGCTTAGCTGCATTCTAGCTGTGTGACTCTGGGCAAGTCGCTTAACCCTGTTTGCCTCAATTTCCTCATTTGTCAAGTGATCTAGAAAAGGAAATGGCAAACTAGTCTAGCATCTTTGTCTAGAAAACCCCAAATGGGGTTGCAAAGAGTTAATCACTACTGAAAGTATTGAACAACATACACACATATACCTGTACATATATATGCATATTTATATATATATTCAAAGATGTGTATGTGTTTATCTGTATATATATATAGTGTCCCAAAAGTTTTAAGGAGGTTTTAAGCTGATTAAAGCTATCCAAAAGTGGAATAGATTGCCTTGGGAGGGGGGATAGGATCCCTATTACTGCAAGTGCTTTTTCCCTATGGGAAAGTCATCTTGGTCCCTCCAGTTGTTTCATGCTCTTCTCTGAAATTGCTTTGAATTTAATTTGGACTTATTTTATTTTTACTTATCCATACACTTGCTGTCTTCCTTCAGTAGATTATAAGCTCTTTGAGGGCAGAAATGTTTTGTTTTTTTCTTCTCTGTATTCCTAGAGTCTAGCTCAGTGCCTGGTATTTAGTAATGCTTGTTGAGAAATGCTTGTCGAATTGAATAGAATCTGAATTGTTAGCATTGTTACAGAAGAAATTCCTGCTCAGGGAGGGGTTGAATCAAATATTCTCCAACTTAGAGGCAGGGCAGTTACATGATGCAGCCTATAGAGTGCTTGGCCTGAAGTCAGGGAGTCTCATCTTCCAGAATTCAAATCTAGCCTCAGACACTTCCTAGCTATGCAAGTCTCTTAATCATGTTTGCCTCAGTTTCCTCATCTGTCAAATGAGATGGAGAATGAAATAGAAAACTACTCATCTCTGCCAAGAAAACCCAAAAAGGGGTCACAAAGAGTTTTGACTGAATGACCAAAATGATTGGATGACAATTTAGAGGCAGCATGTTAGAGTGGGAAGAGTTGGAGACTAGGGTTTGCACCTTCACTGTTTCTTCCTAACTGAGTACTCTGACCTTGCATATATTACTTTCTGTCTCTGTATCTTGATTTCTTCATCTGAAAAAATGAAAGGGTGCAATTAGATGCTCCCTAAGGTCTATTCCGGCTCTGAATCTGCAATCCCTTCTAGCTCTGAAATGCTATGATTTTACTTGCACTCAGATCCACTGTTTCTCTTCTTCCTCCCTTCCAAAGTTTGCCTTTCCAAAGAACTGGATGCATGTTGGATCACTTCAAAGGCTCCTGTCTCCAAGGAGGGCTTCATCAAAGGTTCCATGCTATTAATGATAATTCCAGGCTGTTGAGTCGGTCCTTTTGAATGGATGAGGTCTGCTCTCAGCAGAGGCTGCTCCTCAGCTGGCATTCATCCTTCCCTCCAAAGAGCACCAGGGTTGGGTTTCTCATTTGGAGGTGTCAAAGTCCCTGACAGCTCCCCTTTCAAATATTTCCACAACACTAGCCTCTAGCTTCAAAGCCTTGTTAGTCCAGTAAAGTCTTTGGGGTCTTTGGAGATGGAGTCTGCTTTGGTAATTAGTATCATTAACTGGGGATTTTTAAAGTCAGGGTCTGGGGCTATATTTAGTAGCTCAGCTGAAAGGCGACTAATTGGGCTGAGGCCCATGGAAGGACCTTCCATTCCCAGGGAACAGGCATCTGAAGATAATGCCTTATCATTTCTCCACCACATAGGGGGCAGGGTGGCCAGTATTCAAAGCCCTTAATCAGAACTCACCAACATGCTTGGGGCAAAGCCAGGTCATAATAATGGGATTTCAACCTGGAAAGAACATAGTCCAAACCCACTCATTTATTGAGGTTCAGTGAGAGGAAATGACTTGCCCAAGCAGATTCCCAAGCAGATGTAGGAATCATAGGCAAGTCCCTTGATCTGGGACTCCAAATCCTGGGTTCTTTAGAAAGATTGTCTTCCAGGGAAAAGAAAGCAATGAACATGTTCCCCAGCCTCTATTATGAAGAACCTCCAAGGGCAACCTGATATGCCTTTCTAGTATGATGTGTTGTGCTTCAATGGGTCCCTTTGTCCAAAAATTCTACTTTATTTTCTATCATTTTACCTCCAAGAATCCTAAGAGTAGAGAGAACTGCATTCTAGTCTCAGCTCTGTAAAGCTGAGGACAAGTCATTATGCCTAAGGTTAGCTTCCAGGGTTACTGCGAAGATTCATGAGATATTTGAACACATTGATGTGTAAGGTATTTTGCAAACCTTCAAGAACAATGTAAATCATAGCCATTATTATGAATCTTCCCATCACTGACATCTTTATTGCTATGGGACTCAGTTTTCCGTACTTGCAAAATGAAGATAATAACATCTTAACTGCCTGTCTTTGGATTTTGAAAGCTGTTGCCTTCTAGTCCTTTGTTACAGTCCCTGAAAAGAATTCCACTGTAAGCTATTCTTGGCTAACCTGTTCTTGGCTACCAGTTAGGACCTTAGTGTGAACAGTTGACATTTAGCTGCTAGGGAGCAAAACCTAGAAGAGAAGTAGGAAGATTTCATGGGCCATGGTAGTGCCTTTGTCACTGAGCTGGCTGGGCTCTTAAGGGACCCCTAGAATCATAAAGTCTATGAGGGATATACTGGCATATCCTATACACATTCACGCTTTATGCATGGTTGTGCTTGGGTTATTGAGAAATGGTGATACTGAATTAGGTTACTTAGGTATGACCATCTATCCTAGTACCATCCCATGTATATATAGTAGAATGGACCCTGACTTGGGAGTCAGAAATTCTATTTATTTTAATTCCACAAACATTTACTAAGTACCAATAAGTGACATTTATGATTAAATTTATATCAATAATTATATCTATATGTGTAGATATTGTTAAATATAGTTATAACTATAGCTGTTGGGATTTTCTTGGTGAAGATGCTGTAGTAGTATGACATTTTCTTCTCCAGCTCATTTTAAAGATGAAGAAAGTGAAGTAAAGAGGATTAAGTGTCTTGCACAGGATCACACAGTTAGTAAGCGTCTGGAATCAGATTTGAACTCAGGGAGAAGCAGCTGGGTAGCTCAGTGGATTGAGAGTCAGGCCTAGAGACGGGAGGTCCCAGGTTCAAATCTGGCCTCAGACACTTCCCAGGTGTGTGATCCTGGGCAAGTCACTTGACCTCCATTGCCCACCCTTACCACTCTTCCACCAAGGAGCCAATACACAGAAGTTAAGGGTTTAAAAAAAAAAGATTTGAACTCAGGGAGATGAATTTTCTTGAATCTAGACCTGGCACTCTATCCACTCTCTCTTCTCTCTGTCTCTCTGCCTACATCTTTTTCTCCCCCCTCACCCCCACACTCACATACCAACCCCTACATCTTGCATCCCACACCAGGAATCAGGAAAACCTGAGATAAAATCTAGTTTCAGAACCCAGACAAGTCACTTAACCTCTTTTTGCCTCACTTTCCTCATGTATGAAACAGAGATAACAAAACTTCTTAGTCCTGTGGTTGTTGTGAGGAACAAATGAGTTAATGAAGGTAAAGCTCTTAGCACAGTACCTGGCACATAGTAAGCACTATATAAATACTAGCCCTGATTATCATCATCATCATCATCATATTAAAAAATGTAGCACTCATCAGGAGTACTTTATACAAACACATATGTAATCCTTGAGAATATATGTATATATGTTTATATACATACATACACACATAGAATTGAATATATACATATATTTTATATATACACATACACAGACATGCATATCTATGTATATAATTATATTTAGCCATACTTATAACAGATATTCATCTTTCAAGTTTATAATGTAGTGGGAGGCAGAGAAATACATTCAAATAGCTATGATAAGAGAGAAAATGAAATGAGGATATAGAAAATAAAAACAGTTAATAACGAATTGAAATTGAATGTAAATTAGGAGATGCTAAAAGAATCCTGAGCTATCCTCAGTGAATTCAAGACAGCAGGAATGAACAAATTATGTCTCAGCACACTAAAGAGCTGGTAGATATGATTTCTGAGTCACCATTAATGGTCCTTGAAAAATTATGGTAAACATGAGAGGTATCATAAGACTAAAGATGGGCAAATAGCCTACTTTAAGTAAATATGGAAAAGATGAAATCTTTTGTGGCAATTTAGTGAGCTTGATTTAAATTCATGACAAAATTATGGACGTATTATTAAATGAGGTTTGTGGGGATGTAAGAAGGGAAATGGCTCTCACTCAGAGCCAACACAGCTTTGTCTGTAAAAAGTCACAGAGTACTACTACATAGTTGGTGGAGTTGTGAAGAGTCCAATCATTCTGGAAAGCAATTTTGACTTATGCTTAGAAAGTGATGAAATGTCCATATCCTTTGGTCCAAAGATCTCTTCGCTAGATATAAACCCCAAGGAGGTGGAAGATAGAAAAAAAGGAGCCATGTCCACTTATTGATTGTTGAACTGAATATCTTACATGATGAGTTGACCAAGTGTCCCATGAAAGGATATTTCTTTCATATAGGGGCACAATTAAATCAACACTACCAATTCTTTTGTTTTTCTTTTCAGGGAGAACTTGTGAGACCTCTTTCTATTTAACTTGAGCTATATAATATATGATGATAACTATATTGACCTAATTCAGGTCCTCTTTTCTTTTTTAAAAAATAAATCTAATTAATTAATTAATTAAGAATATTTTTCCATGGTTACCTGATTTATGTTCCTTCCCTCCTCTCTCCTCTTCCCCTCCCAGAACCAACAAGCAATTCCACTGTGTTTTACATGTATCATTGTTCAAAACCAATTTCATTATTATTACTATTTGCAATAGAGTGAGCATTTAAAGTCAACATGCCCAATCATATCCCCATTGAACCATGTGATTGATCATATTTTTTTTCTTCATTTCTACTCCCACGGTTCTTTCTCTGGATGTGGATAGCATTCTTTCTCATAAGTCCCTCAGAATTGTTCTGGATCATTGTATTGCTGCTAGTAGAGAAGTCCTTTTACATTCAATGGTGCCACAGTGTATCAGTCTCTGTGTACAATGTTTTCCTGGTTCCCCTCATTTCTTCTTAATCAGTTCTTGGAGGTTTATCTAGTTCATATGGATTTCCTCCAGTTCATTATTCCTTTCAGCACAATAGTATTCCATCACTCTCAGATTGATGGATACCCCCTCATTTTCCAATTTTTTTGCCACCACAAAGAGCACAACTATAAATATTTTTGCATAAGTATATTTCCCTATTATCTCTTTGGGGTACAAACCTTCCAGTGGTATGGCTGGATCAAAGGGCAGGAAGTCTTTTAAAACCCTTTGGGCATAGTTCCAAATTGCCTTCCAGAATGGTTGGATTAATTCACAACTCCACCAGCTATGCATTAGTGTCCCAGTTTTGCCACATCCCCTCCAACATTTATTACTTTCCTTTGCTGTCTTATTGAGGTTCTCCTTTCTTATATCCTTGGTCCAGCGTCTTTTATTTGAAGAACCAGCAATTCATGTTTATAGATATTCTAAACATGGCAGGGTTATTCTGTGTTCCTTCTCTTGACACTTCAGCATTGTCCCCAAGGAAGTACTAGGGAGTGCACAGGGCTAATGGCCATTTCTATCTTTGTCTTTTCTAAAGGTCATATGGCCAAAGACAATCAGTGTCCATTTTCCCAGTAAAAAAAAAATTCTCCACACTTAAGGGGACTGGGTTCTCTCACCACAGACACAGCCTATGAGGTCACTATTCAAAACATAGAATCTGCCTGATTTTGCCTTCCTTTGGCATAATCTGGGAAGAACTTGGGGCAGTCTTTACTCCACAATGAGTCATCAGAGGGAAACTTTTGTGGTGGGATATAATTAGATTATGTTAGTAGAAGCATAGTTCCTTCTGCTTTGGTCAGATGACAGCTATATTACTATATGCATTTCTGGGCATTACATTGGAGAAAGATATTAATAGACCTGATTTCCTTTGGTCAACTAGTGAAGGATGACCAGAATGATAAAGGGACCAGAAGCTTCCACTTGAGGATTTGTTGAAAGACCAGGAAATATTTTTCTTGCTTGATTAGATGGAGAAAAAAACCCCAGAGGGTAGGCCATTTTGGTGTTTTCAGAGCTGTCACAGAGAAGAGGGATTAATTTTTTTCTTGCTGGTCCCTAATACTGAACTAGACATAATGTGGGAAATTTGCAAAAGATGAAAATATATGCTTAATGAAGGAGAAAATCCCTAATAATTAGAGCTATTCAGCTAACCTTGTCTGTATTGAAGGTTTTCAAGTGGACTGGATAACTGTTTTTAAGGGATCTTAAATTGTAAGTCCCTTGAAAGCAGAGAGCCTTTCTTTTATTTGTATCTCCAATATTTTGCATAGTACCTGGTACATAATAGTTGTTTAATAAATATGTATGTTATGCTATGCTATGTGATACACTATGGTGTGATTTGGTATGGTATTGGACATTCCTGTTCAGAGATAGGCTTTACTAGATGTTCTCTGAGGCACTATACAGATTTGGGATTCTATGATCCTATGAATCTGAGAAATTCAGACAACTGCTCCAGAAAAGTTTGAGGAAGAAGTACTTTTCCAATGGGGGACGAAGATGGTTGGGGAGATCAGGGATGCCTATTAAGGAGATGGTAACTGAGCTAGACCTTGAAACAAGAAAAGGTTTTCCAAAAATATCCCCAAGAAATCCAAGGTTCTAGTCCTGTTTCTGTCACCAACTTTCTTTGTTTTTTGAATGGGACAAGCAATTTTCCTTTTCTAAACTTTTCAAAACTTCATTTTTTATTCTATGAAATGATGAATGGGACCAGGCAATTTCTAAACTTTTAGCTGAGATGCTTGCTATACACAGAAAATCTCTTCTAATCGTGGATTAAGGGCAGCTAGGTAGCCTAGTGGATAGAGTGCCAACTGGGAATCAGGAAGACATATCCATGTGAGTTCAAATACAACCTCAAGCACTTGCTAGCTGTGTGATTCTGGGCAAGTCACTTAATCTTCTTTGCCTCATTTTCCTTACTTGTGAGATGAGCTGGAGAAGGCAATGACAAACTACTCCAGTAACTTTGCCAAGAAAACCCCAGACATGATTGAAACAACTGAACAACAACAACTCAGGTCTCCTCCAGCTCACATGTCTTGTCATTCTATGACTGTAAGAAGGGTAGGAGGGGAAGCCGATCTGCTCTCAGTCTTTTCTCAGTCTTCACTTCTGAATCCCTGCCTACTAATAATAGAATTAAGGGAATTGTTTAACAATGCTTAAAGTTACACTGTTGTCTAGAGGAAAGACAAATTGGATAGGGCTGATGTTTTTAAGTTTGGGTGAAAATTCCCACTTAATAGAAACAAGTCTGGTGGCAACAAGGAGGCAACATACCACTAAGTAGAAAGTACATTAGAACTGTAGACACAAGCTTTTGGTTTAAATTTAGATTCTGTGAACCCTGAGACCTTAGGTTTTACCTCCATTGCCTCATTTTCCTCAATTGTAAAATGGAATTGGACTAAATGCTTTCTGTGGTCCCTTCTAGCTCTAACTTTAGAATGTGTTTTTTTCCCTTGGACTTTGTTACTTTGTCTATTTCTAATCTTTCCATCTCAAAATCCTACAAATAAATTATGATAGCCTAACAGAAAGAGGCCTGAGCTGGGAGTCAGGAGACCTGGGTCTGGTACTGCTTCTGTCATTAACTTGTGTGGCCTTAGGCAAGTCACTGTCCCTCTTGGAGTTTCAGGGTTCTCATCCAAAGAGGTTAGACCAAATGATCTCTAAGGACTCTTCTGGCTCTAAATTCTATGATCATAGAACATAAAATCATAGAATTAGTACTAGCCCAATCTATTCATTTTATAGGGCAGCTAGGTGGTTCAGTGGATAGAACACTGAGCCTGGAGTCAGGAAGACTACCCAGATACTTAGTAGTTGTATGATCTTGGGCAAGACATTTAACCTCTGCCTCAGTTTTCTCATCTGTAAAATGAGGATAATAATATCACCTACCTCCCAACAGTTAATAATTATAAAGCACTTAGCACAGTGGCTGGCATGTAATAGGCACTATAGAAATATTTCTTTCCATTTCCCTTTAGAGATGAAGAAGCTGAGAACCAGAGAGATAAAAGTGTCTCAGGAAGGATTCAAACTCAGGTTTGGGCACAGCTCTCTATTTACTTGATAATGAGTAAGAGGGTCTCTTCTAAGACCCTCTGACCTCTTAGGGCCATTAGCCCCAGTTGTTTCTAAGGCTGCATTTGTAGCTAACTCACTGCCCACCCTTTGCCCCAACAGATTCAGAGCCAGTGCCTTCCCATCACATCCCGGTCATTCTCTAATGTGGCTTCTGTGCACCTCCTCAGGGGCCTTTGTTTTGCCTGGCGAGTGCATTCATCAGCTTTCCACGGCTCAGTAATTCCTGAAATTCTCTTTCCATTAAAAATAAATACCCCATTTTACATCCCTGAGATGGTCCCGACGTTTGATTGTATTTGTTGTGGCGGGCTATATTGAGAACTATAAAATCATAATACAACTATTAATCCCCTGTATCTGCCTGTACCTAATTTTTATTAAAAAAAATATATTGTTCACTGGCTAGCTTGTAAATTATCGTGAGCTTGAGAAGGCTCCGGCTGGATCTGTTCAAAAGGAGCGAGGATTGAGATGAGGAACGGTTTTCTGAGGAACATTCTGGCCTCCCGGGTAGTGTTACTAAGGTAGCGGTTTGCAGCGGGGTCAGAAGGGAGTGTTTTTGCTCCTCACAGCCAATACTATCGGAGGCAAAGCAGGCAAGTGTCACGGCAGAATGGAACTGTGTGTTCATTCGTCTGAGAGTCCCTCCATCCTTCGCCTTTCCCAGAGCCCTGCTAAAAGCAGCTATGTTTCAAGGGTCACCGAGATAAATTATCTTCCTTTTTTTTTTTTTTCAAAGCCTCTTCAGTCAGGGTATTTGATTTGACTTATGTCTAAGAGGAGGCATAGTCTCATTGGATGGAGAGCTGGGAGGCATCTTAGTGAGCATCTAGTTACAACCTCTTGTGCAGGGCCAAACCTAAGGAGAGGAGGTGTAGGGGAGATGGTTTCAGGAAACAAATTTAGAGGGTTCCAATTGCATCTGTAAGACTAGAAAGAGCAGATCTTAGCAACAATTAAAGAAGAATAATTGATTCTTTCTCCACTTCATCCTAGTCCTTTATTGTTTCCTTTGTTCAGTCTTTCATGAACTTTTCTTCATGACCCCTTTGGGTGTTTTCTTGGCAAAGATACTGGAGTGGTTTGCCGTTTCCTTCTCCAGCTTATTTGACAAATGAGGAAACTGAGACCAACAGGGTTAAGTGACTTATCCAGGGTTACACAGTTATTAAGGGTCAGAGGCCAGATTTGAAATCAAGATGATGAGTCTTTCTGACTTCAGACTTGGCACTCTATCCACTGAGCCATCTAATTGTCCAATGACATTTTAGGCTCCTTCAAAATTAATAAAAAGATCTCATAGCTGACAGAGGATAGTATTTTAAGAGTAAGGCCCAGAGTTTTGAAAGCAAAGGCCATTTTCTGAGATCAGAGAGAAAAGACAAGTCCAGTTTGGCTAGGGAATAGGATTCCTGGAATTAAGTGTGAGAAAGTATTGGCACCAAATTGTGGATAGCCTTGAATGACAAGCTCAGAAAAGTGAACTTTATTCTGTAAGCTTTGAGATGAGGTGGGGCATGGTCACATCTATGAAGAAGAAAGATTTTTTTTAGCAGTGATATGAAAGATGGATTGAAGAGAGAGAGAGAGAGAGAGAGAGAGAGAGAGAGAGAGAGAGAGAGAGAGAGAGAGGGAGAGAGAGTGCACTGAGGTGAGAGCTCTTGTTAAGAGGCTAAAACCTTAAAGGAATCTCTAAATGGGACTTGGCATTATCATTATGATGACTCCCTTGGNAGAGAGAGAGAGAGAGAGAGAGAGAGAGAGAGACAGAGGCAGAGAGAGAGAGAGAGAGAGAGAGAGAGAGAGAGAGAGAGAGAGAGTGCACCGAGGTGAGAGCTCTTGTTAAGAGGCTAAAACCTTAAAGGAATCTCTAAATGGGACTTGGCATTATCATTATGATGACTCCCTTGGCATGTGCTATTTACATCACGACAGATGTATTTCTCTGGTGTGAGCTGAGACAAGGCTCCTTAATGGTCCTTACTTTAGAGGCAATCACCATCACACATCCTTCCCTGAGTGTTTTACACCCCTTGAAGTGATGTGTTTTCTTTAACACTTTTGAGGTTACTTTCAATCCCTTTCCCCCTGAGGCATAGACCCCAGAAGAAATACTGACTAGTTAAGCAGGCAAGCAAACCTTCTGTGAGCATAGACAGTATACAACAGCTCCTAATTTCTTGCTTCCTGGACAAATCTCCATCACTGGCACCATCTGCTGATGGTTCCTGGACTCGTATTGGAGGGATGGAGCAGTTCAGCTAGGGGTATTGAATTCTCTTGTCTCTATTTCAATACACTGATTCTTCTATGGAGGAGAGAGAGAAAGAAAGAGAGGGAGAGAGAGAGACAGACAGACAGACAGAGACAGAGACAGAGACACAGAGAGAGACAGAGACAGAGAGATGGAGACAGACAGAGAGACAGAGACAGACAGAGACAGAGACAGAGACAGACAAGAGTATTGAGGGGAAATCTCTTATTAAGAGACTAAAACCTCAAAGGAATCTCTAAATGGGAGTTCTTTTCAAAAATTCATCTATTTATTTATTTAATTAATTTAGAATATTTTTCCATGGTTCCATGATTCATATTCTTCCCCTCCCCTCCTCCTTCTCCACTCCCATAACCAATGAGCAATTCAACTTGGTTTTACATGTATCACTAAATGGGAGCCTAGAGCCAAGGCTTGGGAAGGTTATAGGCTCATAGCATTTAGAGATGAAAGGGAACTTAGACCAAGTGCCTATTCCAGTCTTCTTTGTTTCCAGATGAAGAAAACTGAGGCTCATGGAGGTTGAATTATGTATCTTTAATCGCTTGCAAATCCTAGTGGCATGATCTTGTTTGACAATAAAAACTAGGTGCTGCCCATCTCATGCTCATCCTGATGGTGATGCCCTCCACCTGATACCAGATGATGATTGGGTAAAATATCAAGATCTCTATAGCTATCTGTGTCACTTCACTCTGTCCTTTCTGTTGGTGGTAGTGTTTTTGTTAGTCTTGTTTGTATATATTTACCCAATTAGTCTCTGGGCTCAGCCCTCACTCAGTAGGAAAACTCTGCCCTACTCCCTCTGTACTATAATTTGATGGGGTTAATCATATTGGCATTTAAAAATAGTATATGGTTCTTGTACCCTCAAAAGTAAAATGAATAAAATTAAATATGTTAAACCATTTTCTTGAGGGTCCGAAAACACATTTTTTAAACTTTTATTTTCTATCACTTAACTCTGCTTGTCTTAATTTCTTCATCTGTAAAATGAGCTGGAGAAGGAAATGGCAAACCATTCCAGTATCTTTGCCAAGGAAAACCCCAAATGGGTTCATGAAGAGTAGGATACAACTGAAAATGACTGCACAAATTCCCTCATTCTGTTTATTCACAGTCTGTACCTTTTATGGAATTCCTATCTCTGGGAAGTTCTTTTCTTATTTTAAACTGAGAGCAAGATCACTGATAGAAACTTTATGAGCAGAAATGACCCAAAACACCAGCCCCACCTTTGTTGTCCCTTTTGTCCATACCTTGGTAGAGCAGAATGAGGAGGGGGCCACTAGTAAATAGCAGATTTAGGACACGAAAGCCCACTGAATCTAGAAGGGCTCTTTCCCCTACAGCCAGGATTCTTAACCTAGGCCTGAGGTTCTTTTTTTGGGGGGGAGGGGAAGGTGGTATAGTTCGACAACTGCATATCCATAAACTGGTTTCTTTGGTGATCTTACAAATTTCCTTTCATACAATTACAAGCATTATTCTGAGGAGGGGCCCCATAGGCTTTATTGCATTGCCAGAGGGGTTCATGCTACAGAAAAAGTTAAGAAGCCCAGCCCTGGACCCCAGGGTCTCTGCTATAACTGTTTCTCCAGGTTAACTACTATTGGTTTTATTATGGGTTTGCTACCACAGGCTTTGTTCTTGGTTCTTCCCTCCAAGAAGGCTGCTTAGGGCAATAGTGGCTGATCCTTCCACATTTCTTTTGTGCTCTGCTTCTCTCCTTTCCCATAGTTGGTGGAATATTTTCCCTGGTATAGAGGAATGTATGCTGGATCTATGGTCACATGACCTGGATTCAAATTCCAGTTATGCTATAGTTAGGGCCTGTAGTGAGGATGATCTGAGTTCAAATGACACCTATTAGCTATGTGATTCTAGACAAGTCACTTAACTACTATTTGCCTCAATTTCCTAATTTGTAAAATGGGGATAATAATAACACTTAACTTCCAGGGTTGTTGTGAGGGTCAAATGAGATAATTAAAGCTCTTAGCAGAGTACCTGGCACACAGGACAGGAAGCACTCTCTAAATGTTGGCTATCATGATTATTTTTTATTACTAGTAGTATGATCTTGAACAAGTTACTTTAACTCTATGCGTCTTGTCTCTTCCTCTGCAAGATGAGTGTGGTTGAAATAGAAAACCGTATACAGCCTCTTACAGCCCAGAAGTTTCCTAGTTCTGAAAAAAAGGATGGAGATCCAACGTCTCCAACAGGAATTCTGATCAGGGAAAAGACAAACAAACCAACAAATTAGGGGCCGATTCTCTTCTTCCTTACTCCCAGCTCTGATGTCAGGCCGCAGATTAAGAGACTGGAATTTAGCCTTTTTCAATTATATAGCTCCTTATCTTTCTCTCAGGGGGCCTGCTGTCGGTGATTGACACTGGAGTGATGGAGGAGAAAAAGAGTATCAGGAACTCCCAGCTGCTTCCCCAGGAACACAAGAGCACAAATCTCTTTGGCTGGCTGGCTGGCTGGCTTGGGTTTTTCTAAAGCAAATCTACAAGCAGATTTACATGTGTTCTAGAGACATGTTAGGTAATACCGTGCGTCCTGGCTGATGTTGGATAATGCAGGCTGACAAGATATATGGTTGAGGAGGGGGAGAGGGGTACAGGGAGGGGGGTGGAAGGAGAGGAAGAGTCCTCTTTGATCAGTGATATTTATAGTCAAACATGCAGCTTGATTTCTTCCCTTATCTTCCTTAGTTGAAAGGTCTCTATTTTTCCCCTGATCTTGGGGCTTTTGGGGGAACACAGAATGCCAGCTCTCAGATTCAATTCCATTCTATTAGAAAAACATTTTCTAAGTGCTTACTATGTTTTTTAATGCATTGTGCTGAGTATCGAGAATATATATATATATATATGCGTGTGTGTATACATATATATGTATATATATAAGTAGATAGTGAGAGACAGATGGACAGAGAGACAGAGAGAGAATGACAGTGACAGTGAGACAGAAAGACAAAGAGAGTGAAAGAGTGACAGAGTTAAAGTCAGAGAGAGAGAGAGAGAGAGAGAGAGAGAGAGAGAGAGAGAGAGAGAAGTCTGTGTNAGAGAGAGAGAGAGAGAGAGAGAGAGAGAGAGAGAGAGAGAGAGAGAGAGCAGTCTGTGTCCTGAAGGAGTTTATAGTCATATATAAGTATTAGGGGAGGTGAGATATGGCATATACACAAGGAAGTAGGTTGATATGTAGAATGCAATATAATAATAGCCACCATTTCTACTAGGTAGCCAGGTACTGTACTAAGTACTTTGATAGATACCATTATTATCCTCATTTTCCAGTTGGAAAAGCAGGCAAACAGAGGTTAAGTAACTTCCTCAGGGACACAAAGCTAGTGTCTGAGCCCAGATTTGAGCCCAGGAAGATGAGTCTGCCTGATTCCAGAACAATATATTGCTCTATCCACTGCCCTACCTTTAGTCAAAGAACATTAGGAAAATTGGAGTGGGGAGTGGAGGGAGAGATCACCTGAGAGGCATCAGAAAACCTAGTTTAGAATCTGCTTTTTATTCACTGTTTGACTTTGGGTAAATCTTTTCCCTTTTGGAATCTCAATTACTTCCTCTGTAAAATAAGTTTTATTTTTTATTAAATTATTTCTGTCTCCTTCAACTCAGGAGATCAAGGAAGGCTACATGGAGGAGTTGGCACCTGAGATAAGCCATCTGGTTCAAGGGCATCTTCCTAGGAGTGCAATGAATGCTTTATCTCATTTTGTGAATTCTTTCTATCTCTCACAATGCTTAAAATATCTGGCTCCTACCTTACTTGAAGCACTAGGACAAAGAGCTAAAAGAAACATTAGAAATAATTTAGTCTATGGGGAAAAAAAGACACTTTATAGATGAAACTGAGATGCAGAGAGGGTAAGAGTCCAAGGTTGCTTATTGAGTAAGTAATGAGTCAGGATGCAAAATTAGGTTTTCTGATGTCACTGAAAAACCACTTGCCACTTGCTTCTTTCAGCTCTCTCAGATGAAGTGGCAAGCTTTAGCCATTTCTTTTTGCTGGGCTCCATTATTCAGGGCTACTGATTGGAGGTGTGGGTTGAGGAGGATCTGCCACTCCTTGGCTTTCCAGATTCTTTCAGCTCTGGCCCAGGTAAAGAATGGCTTTTTGTCTTCTTTTCATGACTGAGAAAGGGCTTAAAAAACTTTACTAGGGAATTAAAAGAAGCAAAATGAGTATAAGAAGCTGTAAAGTTTATTCTGGTCAAATTTATCCATTGCCTTTGGCTTAGTTTTTTTTTTTAAGGTTTTCAATCTGATGAGATCAAACTCTGTCTTCACTCTCTTCAACCTGTCTCAATTAACAATTTTTCTGCCAAAACTTTTAAAAATATTTTCCCAACTTTGTGTAAAAATAATTTAAAACTTTCTTAACATATAGAATTAGCAATGAATGATTTAATAAAAGTTTCTCTAGGGCTTCAGGTCTGTAGAGCTTTTTGCTAGGTCCTAGGAGACTTTCAAAGTTCAGATAAGATGTAATCTCTCCCCTCAAGAAATTCATAGTCTTGCAGAAAGGAAGGCATTTTTTTTTATTAAGGACCTGCTACATGTTAAGTGATTTACAAATATTATCTTTTTTGATCATTACTGAAATATTCCTAAAAAATTAACTCATTTGATCCTCATAACAACCTTAGGTTAGGTGCAATTATTATTTTACTGTTAAGGAAATTGAAGCAGACTGAGGTTAAGTGACTTGCCCAGGGTCTCATAGCTAGTAAGACTCTGAGACCAGATTTGAACTTATGAAGATAAATCTTCCTAACTGCAGGATTTCAGGCCCAGCACTCTATTTACTGTATCATCTAGTGACCTTAAAAGAATGAGTAGATATATTCAAAAGATGAAGTGGGGAATTGAGGATGTTCTAATTGGAGGGTATAGTTTGAGAAAAAGTCGTGAGAGCAAGAGTGAAGGGTGAGTTTAAGTATCAGAGGACTGTCTGGTTGGGCTGACATATAGAGGGCATGGAGGGTGGGGTTTTATGATGCAACATTCAAAAAGTAGAGTGGCACCAGATGATAGAGGGTTTTGAATATAAGGCTAAGGAATTTGAATTTATTTATTTTAAAACCCCTTAATTTCTGGCTTAGAAATGACACTAGGGCTAGGCAGTTGGGGTTAAATGATTTGCTCAAAGTCACTCAGCTGGGAAGTATCTGAGGTCAAATATGAACCCAGGACCTCCTATCTCCAGACCTGGCTCTCAACCTCCGAGAAGTCTAGCTGTTCTGAGATAAAAGTTAATTAAGGTGAGGATGAGGATCTAAGGCCAAGCAAATTTGGTTTTCCTCTTTTTTAAAAAACAATATTTTTATTATTTCTTAAGCTAAGCACTACCTTTTAGAATCATAAAAAACAATAAAACAATTTATATTTTATGGCCCCTCAAATCTTTTTAAAAATATTTTCCATGTTTCCATGATACATTTTCTTTTCCTTCCCCCCTCAAAGCCAAACAAGCAATTACACAAATTATTATACAAATGTTATCACTTGATACACATTTCCATATTATTCATTTTTGTAATAGAGCGGTGTTTTGAAACCAGAACCCCAAATCATGTACCCACATAAACAAGTGATAAGTCATATGTTTTACTTCTGCGTTTCTACCCCCACAGTTCTTTCTCTCGATGTGGATAGCTTTTTTCTCATAAGTCCCTCAGAATTGTCCTGGATCATTGCATTGCTGCTAGTAGAGAAGTCCATCACATTTGATTGTTCCACAATGTTTCACTTCCTGTGTATAATGTTTTCTTGGATCTTCTCATTTCACTCTGCACCAGTTCATGGAGGTTCTTCCAGTTCATATGGAAATTCTCCAGTTCATCATTCCTTACAGCACAATAGCATTTTATCACCATCATATGCCACAATTGTTCAGCCATTCCCTAACTGAGAGATACCTCCTCATTTTCGGATTTTTTTGCTACCACAAATAATGCAGCTATGAATATTTTTGTACAAACCTTTTAAATTTTCTCTTTGGGATATAAACCTATAAGTGGTATTACTGGATCAAAGGGTATGCATTTTTTAAAAGTCCTTTGGCCACTCAAATCTTGAAATACACTTTGGAATAATAGACCTAGGTGAAAAAAAAATACAGAAGGAGTTTAATCAGTAGAAGAGACCAATCAGATATGACCATTGTCTTCAAGTGTTTTTGAGGAAGAAGGTTTTGAATTGTTCTGTTTGGTCCATGAGATCAGATGAGAGAGCAATGACTAGATGTTTTAAAGAAGCCAATTTAGTCTTGATGTTAGAAAAAAAAAACTACCTAACAATTAAAGTCATCTAAAAGTGGAATGGGAAAGTCCTTTTGGAGGTCATTAAGCAGAGGCTGGGGGTGACCATTTCTCTTGTGTGTCTAGTGGGGCTTCCTTTCATGGAAGATATGGACTAGTTGGCTGCTGAGATCCTGGCCAGCTCTCACATTCTGTGATTCTGTAACAGGATGGGGAAGTGGTGTGATTTCTGTACAATCTGTTTGGGGTTTCTGGTAATCTTCAAGTTAAATATGATAAGAATAGTGACACGAGTGGTTTGGTAGAAAGGACAATGGCTCTGTTGTTTTTTTTTTTTATAAATAATCCTTACCTTCCATTTCGGAGTCAATACTCTGTATTGGCTCCAAGGCAGAAGAGTGGTAAGGGCCAGGCAATGGGGACAAGTGACTTGCCTAGGGTCACACAGTTGGGAAGTATCTGAGGCCAGATTTGAACCTAAAGCCTCCTATTTCTAGGCCTGGCTCTCAATCCACTGAGCTACCCAGCTGCCCCTGGACAATGGCTCTGTTGTCAGGGTTTGCAGCTTCAAATCCTACCTCTGAGGCTCATTACCTGTGGAAAAGTAAGCTATGATTCCTTAGGCAAGTCATTTAACTTCTCTGGATATCAGTTCATTCATCTCATGAGGGGCTGGAACTAGATTTTGAAATCACCTTCAGCTTTAGACTACATTAAGAGAGAAGTGAAGTTGAGGATGGTGACAGTCTTGCTATCTTCCACTTTAACCTGATGTCATTTGGAGTATCAAGGCCATTTCTGAGAGAAATTAAGAAGGACATTGACAAATTGGGAATTGGTTCAGAAGAGATCTACCAAGAAGGTGAGAAGACTAGACATCAAGAAATATGAGAATATCAAAGAATTGGGGATGGAGAAGAGAAAACTAGGGGGATACAACAGTTTTTTCTCTTTAAAAACATGCCATACAAAAGAGGATTTAGATTTATTCTGCTTGGTCCAAGAGTTAGGAGTGATGGATAGAAGTTACAGAGAGGCATGTCTCCTAAGGAAAGGGAAGGAAAATCTTTCTAGCAGCTAAAGTTTTCCCAAAATGAATGGGCTGCCTTAATGGGTGGTGAGTTCTCTGTTGCTGGAAATGCTTAGGTAAGGCTGGATGACCATCTGCAGGAGACATGAAGATGCTGAAGAAGAAAGGATTCCTACTCAGGTCTAGGTTGGGATGGATGCTTTCATAGGTCACATCTATTTTTGGGAGTCTGTGGTTGTGGGGAAAAGGAGAACAGTGAACAAGCAATCAGACCACTCTTAAAGAAAAAATGGTTCTCAGCAAGGGTTGTCATGGCCGGGGGCTGGTAAATTGAAGTGAAGTGAAGGTCACTGGCAGATAATGGAGGAAAATCTATTCCCCACTGGAGAAGTCTGGAGAGATTTATGCCCCATTAGCTACTTCTTATCAACTTTAATCTTCCCCAAGGAATGAGTTGCAGGTGTAACTAACCTCCCAGAACCTGACAGCTTTGTTCAAATATATTCCCATAGTTGGGCAGGATAGACAAGACTGATATGGAGCCTTCTTTTCTAATATGACCTTCTTCCTTTCCTACTCACTTTTTAGTGACCATGTCTGTCTGGGGTAGCTTTGCTAATTTCCATCACTATAGTGATTGCCAAGAGGGAGATTAACACAGATACTCCTTAGATAATACCTTAAGATGGGGCAAGGGCAACGGTGGTGGAGATAGTGCTACTAAGTAGTGGCTCTCTTTACCACTAACCTGATAGAGAAGGTCTGTAGAAATTACCTGTTTGGGGTCCCTAAAGTATGAATTCTGGATCCCCAAGAAAAGTATTTTTTGTTGGAAAATGGAGAACCATCATTGCAGTATGATATTGGAAAGACTCTTCTACTTCTTTCCCTCCCTCACTACCTTTTAGAAGGTTTGAACTGGAAAGAACACTGGATGAGAAATTAGGAGACATGAATTTGAGTTCTAGATATAATGCTAACTTGCTGTGTAATCTTGGATAAGTCAATTAACCTCTTTGGGTCTTAGTTTTACTTTTTATAAAATGATTGGGTTGGCCTAGATGCTATTTAACATCACTCCCAGTTTTGGCAATTTATGATTCTGAAATAGAGCTGGGAGGGAACTTCAAGGCCATTGAACCCAACCCCCTCCATTGTATAGATAAAGAAAATTATATAAGGGATTAAATGATTTGATCTTAAGTCCTATAAATAGTGAGTGGCTGAGCTAAAATTCAAACTCCTGTTTGCTAACTCAATGTCCAGTATTCTTTCTACTATAGAAGCTTTCCCACTGACCTCTCATACTACCTGGAATTCCAGTATAAATGAATGATATGGTGGGTTCTTTTCTCTGATGGAATGATGTCAGTACAGTGAGGTATACTATGTGGATTTAGTTGTGTGTTTTGAAAAGAGGGAGAACAGGAAAGTCAAGTGAGACCTCTGGCATGAGGACCTTTCCCTGGGGAACTCATAAAATGGGGGAGGCATGATCCACACAATTTAAAGTGAGAAGAGAACTGAGATGCCTGAAGGTTAAGGAGTGCCCAGGGTTTTTATTTTATTTTTATTTTTTTACTGAAGAGAGACTCTGTGCGTCTCCACAGAGAGTATAGAATATGATTGTTGGTCATGGGGCAAGTTGTTACAGAAATATTTTGGGTAGGGATGGCAGAATTTCACTACATTCATAACTTCTGCCTATCTGCTGGCTATGTCAAAGGGGATGGGGTTTTCTAGTGGGGAGGCCATAAAATAAAATTATCTAAATGGAATCTTCCATTCTCTTAGAAACAATAGTACAATTAGGATTTTATTCTTGATCAAAAGTTTCTGTTTAATATAAAACTACCAAATATACCACATGTAATCAAATATAAAGGTTGGATGAAAAGTCTATAGGTGTGAAGTCATCTAATGTGAACATAAATTGATTTAACTGGGCAATGCATTTATGAATTCTACAAAGCTGTCTTGAATATTGGTGTTTTTTATTATCCCATCAGTTCACACTTACATATTTGTTTAGTTCCAGGAGAAACCCTGTATGTGGCAGGCAATGCTGGTACTATTATCTACTAACATATTAAATGCAGATTTCATGAAATAGAACTTTGTCTAATCTGTTCTTTTTTCTGACTTATTTCTACTAGCCATTTTTGCTTCTTTTTTGTTACCATTTATTCTAAACAATATATAGCAGCATAATATGCAACATAACAATATAATACATATAATTTGTTATGCATATTATAAATAATATTGCTTAGTAGTAGTGTATCTTAAAATCAGGACCATGGACAAGGGCTCATGTTAGTGGTTCTAGTAAAACTGGCCAATCAACAAACATTTACTAAGGGTCTTCTTTGTGCTAGGCACTGTGCCAAGTCCAGATATGAAGACAAAAATTAAATAGTCTTGTCATCAATAAGCTTATATTCTACCAGGGAAAATTCTATGAACATATATAAGTATATTGGATAAGCACAAAGTGAGGTGGCTGGGTACTACAGTGGATAGAGTGCCAGGTCTGGAATTGGATTAAAATCTGCTCTCAGATACTTTCTAGCTGTGTGAACCTGGGCAAGTCATTTAACCCTGTTTGTCTAGCTCTTGCCCTTTTGTCTTAGAGTTATTATTATGTCAGAAAGTAAGGATTAAAAAACCAAAATGATAAGCACAAAGTACTTTTGGGTGGGAGGGGAAAAATCGCTAGTAGATGGGGATTGTAAAAGACTTCATTTAGAAGGTAATTCTTGAGAGACCAAGATTCGAAGGAACCTAGGGATCCTAGGGTGGCAGTGATGAGAGAGAACATTCCAATTAGAGGCAAAGAGCAGAGGCATGGAAACTGGAGATGCACAGTGTGTGAGAGACAAAAAGAAAGCCAGTTTGGCTGATCCATAGAATGAATGAGGGGGAATAATATTTAATGAGGCTGGAAAACTAGAATGGAGCCAGGTTGTGAAGGATTTCTTTTGCCAAATGGAGGAATTTGTATTTAAGCCATTTTTATGAGCATCCTGGGCAGCACATTGTGGGAAATTTTAAGGACAGAGAACAGTGGCAGCTGCTAGTAGTAATTAGATTGGCCACAACTATGGAGCCTTTTTTTTTGGCAGATTTTGTTTTTGGCAAAGAGAGATTTAGAACCGGGTCCTGGATTTGCATTTTTGAGATCCTTCTCTGTTATGAGATTATTTTTGTGTCTTTTGTGATTCTCTGACCACTGGGAAGACAGCCAGGAGTATGCATAGTATCTGTGGGTTTGCCCTCCTTGAATGTCTTGTGTGTTGGGGTTAATCCTTGGTACTTCTCTTGTGGCTGGGAGTGGAGGGTGTGTGTGTGTGTGTGTGTGTGTGTTGGTAACCCTTCAGATACAGGGGAATCTGAATATAAAATCTTTCTGAAACAGTCAAGTCTTTGTTTCCCCTAGAGATATCTTTTTGAGGCTCTGCTCCATGAACTGTCATATACATATATATATATGTACATATGTATATATATATATATATATACACACACATATATGTTCAGACATCGTAGCTCTTTTTACTTTAAACAATCTTGCCTTCTTTTTGTTACAACAAAAGAGAAGATAAGTGACAACTTCATAAGTGAAATCTAGAGGGCTTTTTTTTGCAGAGAGATTTTGACAGGAGACCCTGGGTTCACTTATAGGACTATAGGATATTTTGTTTTTTTTAAAGGAACAGATTCACAGGTGTTTATTTTACTTTCTTCTTTAGATCATTTATGAAGTCCTCTGTAGTGTTGACATAGGCCACAAAAATCAAGAGATTTATGAGAATTATAAATCTAGTTCTGGGTTAAGATGGTGGCATAGAGTAAAAAGCAGCTGCTTAACCAAAACATATAGGATTCCTCAAGGGGACATATAAACAAATCCAGATGAACAAAG
>NC_058131.1:424028403-424037291 GCF_016433145.1 Gracilinanus agilis | reverse complement strand
GGGGGTGGGGGTGAAGGGGAAAGTAAGAACATGAATCATGTAGCCATGATAACTTTTCTAAAAAATAAAAATTATTAAAAAAAAAAGAATTAGAAATCTAGTACAACCTTCTCACTTACATAAGGAAATTCAAGGCCCAGATTAGGAAAAGAACTTGTTAAAGATCACACAACTAGTATAAATGACTGTACTCATATCCTAAGTCCCAAAGTACTTTTTAAGCCTTATATTCTGTGTTAGAATCAATACTAAGCATCAGTTCCAAGGCAGAAGAGTGGTAAGGGCTAGGCAATTGAGGTTAAGTGACTTGCTTAGGGTCACATAGCTAGGAAATATATGAGGTCATATTTGAACCTGTCTCCACGCCTGGATATCTATCTGCTGAGCTCCCTAGCTGACCCCCAGTATAGTGGTATTTTCATTAAACTACACTACAAAGTCAGTGGCACAGTGCCAGACCTGCAGTCAGAAAGGCTCATCTTCCTGAATTCAAATCTGGCCTCATTTACTAGCAGTGAGACCTGAACCAGTCACTTAACCTCATTTGCCTCAGTTTCTTCATCTATCAAATGAGCTGGAAAAGGAAATGGCAAACTACTACGATGTCTTTGCCAAGAAAACCCAAATGGGATCAAAGAATTGAACATGACTGAAATGCTGAACAATAAATTTTTAAGGTCAGCCTGCTCAGTTTGAAGATAGCATTCATTTCATAAAAAATGGCTGCACAGCATAAGCTTTTTAATGCTCTTCATTTGGTGATGTTAGCTAGCACTTATATGATCCTTAAAGAACTGCAAACTGCTTTTCATGTATATCTCACTGATTCTCACAACATTATAAAGTATGTGTTATCTCCATTTTACAGATGAGAAAACTGAAACTGAGAGATTGTGATGTGTAGGATTGAACAGTGACTATCAGAGGCAAGATCAAAACTTAGGTCCTCTTGACTTCAGGTCCAGAGCTCTTTCCACTATGCTTGCACTCTGTCAAAGATATATATATATACATATATATATACATATATATATATATATACACAAAACAAATAAATATATATGTATTAATTTCCCCCAGAAAGCAATGTACCTTAGTGGAAAGAACATTGGATTCGAATTAGGACCTGGATTAAAATCTTCACTGAGCTGTTGACTAAGTGACCTTAGACAAGTCACCTAACCCCTTTCTGCCTCATCTTCCTCATCTCTATTTTAAATCTTCTTCTCTTGCATTTAACTAAACATGGCAGTCAGTTAGTCAATAAACACATATTAACATCACCAATTCTATTAACTTCTGCGGTACCATCTCTAGATGGTGGTCTCCCTCTATCTGGTCTCCTTTAGCTTCCTGGGCTCTGGTTTGTCGATGTCTTTTCTAAAATATGCTCCTGGAATTGGACATGATATCTCAGATTAGGTCTGACCAGGGCAGAAAAGGGAGGCTCTATCACTTTCTGTGCTCTGGACTCTAAGCTTTTCAAAGCAGCAGTCACCTTATTTGATCCTGAGACATATAGGTAGTAGAAAATTGTTCTTGCCTTCCTTTGAGGAGAAAAAATGTTCTAAATCTCCAATTTCTTCCTTTATTGTGTCAGTTTCACTCAATTGATGGTGATAATTTCCTCTGCGTGTACTGTTTGAAGGGATGAGCTAATCTGTCACAACTGTGGTAATGTCCCCCAGTGTCACTGAAATGGGATTGGCCCCAATGCATTTGTGATTGTGTCTCCACCCCCCACCCTCAGCTCCTTCCCCATTGAGACGGAAATGGCCACATAAATACCCAGGTTTCCTCTACTGTAAAGTGGAAGGTTGGACTCAGGGTATCTCAGGACCCTCCCAGCCCTAATGCTTGGCTCTATCATCAGTCTGTGTGTGGCCAGGGATGAATACCAGAGGTTAGGCATCCCTTCTTAACTGTACTCAAGCCTTTCCCCCTTCCATTCATTTTACCTGATATTTATGGAGCCCACCCCCTATAACCTCCACAGATTAGTCCAATAAAATAAATCAAATTACTCTTTACCTTGATAGCCCCTTAAAAGTGTTGACCACAAATATCATTTCCCCCTGAAGTATTCTATAACCTGGACTGAGCTTCATGAATTCCTTCAGTGGAGTGTGGTGGAAAAAACCCTGGATTTTGGAATCAGTGGATCTTGTTTGAATCCTGGCTCTGACAGTTGGCACTTGTGTTACCTTGGGACACCCCTTTTAACCTTTTTGGGTTTTAATTTTGCATTTGTAAAACCAATAGTATAGACTTGATAACCTCTCCTTTCCCTTGCAGTTGTAAATCTATGAACCTGTGAGCATTTGAGCTGGTCCTTTTGGGGTACGTTTTTTTTTCAATTTTTTTTAAACCCTTGTACTTTCGGTGTATTGTCTCATAGGTGGAAGATTGGTAAGGGTGGGCAATGGGGGTCAAGTGACCTGCCCAGGGTCACACAGCTGGGAAGTGGCTGAGGCCGGGTTTGAACCTAGGACCTTCTCTGACTCTCAGTCCACTGAGATACCCAGCTGCCCCCCCCCTTTTTTTTAAGCCCTTACCTTCCGTCTTGGAGTCAATACTGTGTATTGGCTCCAAGGCAGAAGAGTGGTAAGGGTAGGCAATGGGGGTCAAGTGACTTGCCCAGGGTCACACAGCTGGGAAGTGTCTGAGGCCAGATTTGAACCTAGGACTTCCCGTCTCTAGGCCTGACTCTCAATACACTGAGCTACCCAGCTGCCCCCTTGGGGTAAGTTTTTTAATCATCTTAGTACTGTCATTCTCTAAATGCATTCTACTTTGTTATGGTCTACCTAAAATGTGAATGAGGGGCACCCCAGAGATGACAGTCTGCATCCATCAGTGGCTCTTAATCTGCTAGGACATTGTGACAGAGCCCCTCACCTCTCCCCTCAATGACTGCAGTGGGATGACCAGCTGATTAGGTTTTCCTGATGTTTCTTCTTCCATAGCAAGGACTCAAATTCGCTGAAGTCAGGCATTGTGATTACTGACATGGTGATTATATTGGGGGACGTCCCCATCATAGATGCTTTCCACTGTGGTGGAAGATGTTCAAATGGATCAGAAGAGGCAAGATTTAGAGCTAAAAGGCACCTTAGAGATCATCTCCTCCAATTCCCTCATCTTACCTGGAGGTTCAGAGAGGCTAATTGACTTGTACAAGTTCATACAGGAGGTAAAATGTAGAGGCAGAATTTGAATCCATGTCTTTTGACTCCAAATCTGTTGTTCTTTCCACTGTAATACATTGCTTCAAGAGAGATTATATATGCAGTGAGGTCTTTTAGTGTATCTTTTTGCAGATGATACTGGTTGGACTGCTTCAAATATCAGAATCTGCAGTTTCACATTTCCCAAAATCACATTTATATGCCACTTTAAGATTAGCAAAGTACTTTCCACAAATAATCTCATGTAGGTATTGAAAATATCAATATGCCCATTTTGCAGATAACTAGTAAGAATTTGAAATGGGATTTGAACCCAGGCCTCATGACTTCAGTGATCAGTCTATTACATTATGCTCCCTGTCACTGAGATTCACAATCAGTCAAAAGTTCTGTCATCATGTAAACCTAGTGGAATTGTGCGTAGGCTATGGGAGGTGAGTGGGAGGAGGGGAGAGAAAGAACATGAATCATGTAAATATGGAAAATTTTTCTTATTAATCAGTAAAAAAAGAGTTCTGTCAAACAATCCACAGGGAAAATCAAGTGGATGATAAATGTCTAGAGACTAGATGGTCTACAAATTTTGGACTGGACAATGATATGGGCCCACAGTTGAACAAGAGGAAGAGAACAGGCTGTATTACATTTGGAAAACTTTATGACATTTTTGAAGATCTCAAGTTTCTCCTGAAACAAAAACTTATCTTTTAAAACATCAATATTCTTATGATGATGCTACATGATTGAAGATAATGGAATAACATGATCTCAGAATAATTAAAATTATAGATCACCCAAAGAGCAATAGAAAGGATCATGGTAGGCATAAGTAGGGTCTGCCATCTTGCCATCAATGAAGCATGGACTGGAAGTATTGTAAAAAATACTTTATATACATTCACGCACACACATACACAGACACACATACGTACATGCACATATAATACATATTCATATGCCTGTGGATATATATGAGTATGTATATGAATATGCATATACATACATGTATGTGTGGGACAGTGAATAGAATGCTGGACCTAGAATAAAGAATATCTTAGTTCAAAGTTGACCACTTAATAGCTACATGACCTTGGGCAAGTTACTAAACTCTGTTTGCCTCAGTTTCTTTGTCTGCAAAATGGAGAGGGAAATGGCAAACCACTCCAATATCCTTGCTAAGAAAACCCCAGCTGGGGTCAGAAAGAGTTGGACATGAAACAGTTGAATAACAACAAATGGGAAAGATATAGATCAGTGAGAGCAGGAAAGGGCTACAAATAAATGTACCTGTGCTGTGTAGGTACTCATTTAATGTGAAGATCGCCCCCAAGGATGATGAGATGACCTCTAGAGGAGTTGAGTCAAGTCTACAAGCATTTTTAAAGTACTTACAGTCCTCCAAGAGACTTGAGGGGAGGACTTGACCAAGATTGCCAGGATGCAAAGATGTTATGGAGTGCCATTTCTACTCTTAGAAGAAGTGCTTAACTTCAGAGTTTTTTCCATTTAGAGTTGAAGGCTGAGTAGGATTCCTGGGAGAAAACAGGAACTGACAATGCTCCACATGCATATCAAGACCCTGAGTAGTGAGACATGTATATTGATGGTGATGATAAAAATGCATGAATTTTGCTGAGTTGGAATCATTCAGATGGTTTAGTTTTTTTTTTTAATTAAAACCTTTATCTTTTGTCTTAGAATCAATACTATGTAGTGGCTCCAAGGTAGAAGAATGGTAAGGATTAGGCAAGCGGGGGGGGGGGGGGGGGGAGGTTTAGTTACTTGCTCAAGGTGATATACCTAGGAATTATCTGAGGTAGGAAGCTCATCTCTAGGCCTGGCTCTCAATCTACTGAGCTACCTAGTATGCTCCTAGATGGTCAGTTTTTCCTTTGACTTTCTCATGCCCTCTCCATCTTTTAACTTTACAGGTATCCACTGAAGTTGGTCCAGTTGTGACTTAAACTTGGCACACTTCTACTAAAGTAATCCTCATGGCCCTATGTTGTAGTGGAAACATCATGCAAGTGCTAACATCTTTTCAATGTACTGCTTTCATCTCTTCATGTTCCTGCTCCAAACTCTTCAGGGCTTCCTGTTAGTCCCAAGGTAAAATGCAAATCCCTTAGCCTATCTCTTCCCTTCGAAGTTCCCTTGGTTTCTCCTTTACTATTTCCCTTTATAGGGTTATCCCTTAATTGGGGAATGACTGAACAAATTTTAGTATATGATGGTGATGGAATATTATTGTGCTGTAAGGACTGATGATCTGGAAGCTTTCCATATGAACTGGGAGAACCTCAATGAACTGATGCAAGGTGAAATGAGCAGAACCAGAAGAACATTAACACTGCACACAGAAAGTAAAACATTGTGTAACTATCCAATGTAATGGACTTTGCTACTTTTTTTTGCAATGCAACAAGCCAGGACACTTCTGAAGGACTTATGTAAAAGAATACTGTCCACATTGAGAGAAAGAATTATGGGAGTAGAAATGAAAAAGCAAAACATATGACATCAATTATCACATGCATATACGGGTATGTGATTTGGGGTTTAGGTTTTATAGGTCGCTCTATAGCAAAAATGAATAATATGGAAATGGGTTTCAAGTGACATTTGTACAACCTGGTGGAATTGCTTGTCCTCTGGGAGGGGGGAGGGAAAGAAAACGAATCATGTAAACATGTGAAAAAATTTAATTAATTAGCTAATTAATTAAAAAAAACAAAGCAATTTCCCTTTTTAGATGTCTTGGAATGTAGAATGTCAGCTCCTTGAGGGCAGGGACTACTTCATTCTTTGTAGTTATATCTCAGGCACTTTGCATGGTGCCTGGCACATAGTAGGGGCCCAATAAATGTTTGTTGATTGATTATTGCGTCAGCCAAACTATATTATTCCCTGTCTTTATTCTCTTCCAGCTTTCTCCCATCCCCACATCTTTGCTCATGTTGTCCTCTTTGCCTGATGAATTGCTTCCCTAGCCCTGATCTGCCAGTGAGAATAATGTCCTTCCTTCTAGGCCTATTGCTCATTTCAGATGCTCTATGGAAGCTTCCCCAATTCCTCCTTCCCTCAGCTGAGAGCAATTTCTCCCTCATATTTCTCAGAGCACTTTGCCTGAAATCCTCCTTTGCACTTATCACATATTTCCTTGTATTATAGTCATAAAAAGGAAAAGCCATATTTATATAATTCTATTTGTGATGGAGACCTGTGATTTTATTGCTGAAGGGAACTCCCAGTGAGTCACAGCAACACCTGCTCTGTAGTTTAGCATTTTAGTTTGTTTCCTAGGGTACTTGACTAGAGTATAGCATCTAGTATGTGTCAGGAGCAGGCTCAAACACAGGTCTTTATGAATCCAAGACTGACCTTTTATCTAGTACACCACAATGCACAATGCCTGAAGAATTGATATAGCACTTTTTTCATGCCAAACACTTGAGGGTGAGGCAATTTTCATTATCCCTATTTTCCAGATGGGAAAACCAAGGCTATGAAGTGTCAGTGGGCATCTAGATGGCACAGCAGATAGAGTGCTAGGTCTGGAGTCAAGAAGACTCAACTGCCATAATTCAAAACTGGCCTCCAATACTTACTAGCTGTGTGATCCTGGGCAAGTCACTTAACCTTGTTTGTCTCAGTTTCCTCATTTTCATTGGCTCTCTTCATATACCTAGAATTCCCTTCCTGATCATCTCTAACCTTGAGTTCCCTGGCTTCCATCTGTAAAATAAACTGGAAGAGGAGCTGCTAACCACTTCAGTATCTTTGCCAAGGAAACTCTAAATGGGGTCACAAAGACTAGGACATGCCTGAAAATGACTCAATAATAACAACAAAACAAAAAGTGTCAACATCAGTCTTCTGATCCCAAGAGCAAGACTCTTCCCACTTCATAGATAATCATTCCTACTACATCTGGTCTGTGTGGTATTTAACTTCATCTCCCCAGGTCTAAGGATGGATTGTAGGATATAATAGGTACTTGATAAATGTTTGCTAATTGAAAGACAAGACTCAGCTTCTGTTATGGGGAGGCAAAAGCACACATTCTGCCTGGGGGAAGTAGGAGTCACACATGGAAAAGAATCATGGTGCAAAAGAGAGCCATCGATGGCAGCAGCATCCCTGAGGGCCAGTCATTCCCCCAAGGTGGTCATGTTCTGAGAGTTATAGCTTCCTAGCTTCCTAGAGGTGGTCAGGCAGTCTCTGAGGTTCCTTCCTGCTCTGATATCCTGAGATTCTAGGTATAGGACTAAATATTCATGCAGAGGTCAGATGATAAGCACTATGGAAGTCAGAGATGTCTGGAAAGTTCAGGGAAAACTTCTGGGAAGAGGGACTTGGGTTGGATCTTGAAGGACAGATTTTAGAGAGGTGGAGGAAAAAGTTGAGGGTATTCTCTAATTTAAAAAAAAGTATATGCAATCCTCATCAACTCTCTATTCAAGAAATTCCAAAGGCTTCTTATCACCTCCAACATCAAATATACAATTTTCTGTTTGACTATTTTTTTAAACTCTTACTTTTCCATCTTAGAATCAATAGTATGTGTTGGTTCCAAGGCAGAAGAAAACTTAGAGCTAAACAATGCGGGTTAAATGACTTGCCCAGGATCACACAGCTAGGACGTGTTTGAGGTCAGATTTGAAACCAGGACTTTCTATGTGTAAATTTCAGAGGAAGGACTGATTCTGAACTGTGACTCTAGGGCAGGTAGGTATCATGGTGGATAGAGCACCAGGCCTGGCACCAGGAAACCTGAGTTCAAATGTGACCTCAGACACTTCCTAGCTGTGTATCCTGGGGCAAATCACTTAACCCTTTTTTGCTTCAGTTTCCTCTTCTTAAGATGAGCTCAAGAAAGAAATGGTACTCCAGTATCTTTACCAAGAGAATCCCAATTGGGGACACAAAGAGTCAGACAAGACTGAAACAAAGGAGCAACCTCTGACTCTAGAACTATTTAGCCTTCTCTCTTAAACCACCAATATTCTTATGATAATGTTATATAATGGAAGATCATGGAATATCACAATTTCAGAATGAAATTGCAGGTCATGCAAAGAGAAATGGAAAAGTTCATAGTAGGCATAAAGAGGCTCTACCATCTTGCCATCAATGAAGCATGGGCTGGAAGTGATGAAAAAAATATCATGTATGAGCAGGAAAGGTTAGGGAGAGAGAGGGAAAGAGATAACAAGGGATAACATAGAGAACCTGCTTACGAGACACCAAGACTTGTGTTCAATCACTGTTTTTGTCCTGAGGAAGTCCCTTAACCTCTCAGTGATCTAGGTGATTCTCTAGGAATGTAAGTTATAGAGAAGACCCCAGCATGCATAGGGAGAGAGAATTTCCTCATCAGAGCATTCCTCAAGTCAATGAAATCACAGATATAGTTCCTATACTATATATATATATATATATATATATATACATATATATATATATATATCTTAATCAATATGGTGTATTGGTTCCAAGACAGAAGAGTGGTAAGGGCTAGGCAACTGGGATTAAGTGACTTGTCCAGGTTATACAGCTAGGAAGTATATGAGGTCAGATTTGAACCCAAGGCTCCCATCTCCAGGCCAGTGCTCTATCCACTTTGCCACCTAGCCGCCCTCATGGTTGGGCTTAGAAAAATAAACAAACCTTACTTTCTGCTTTAATAACAACTCTAAG
>NC_058131.1:424012490-424025992 GCF_016433145.1 Gracilinanus agilis | reverse complement strand
CCTCCCTCCCTCCTTTCCTTCCTCCTTTCCCTGAAAAAGAGATAATACCAGCCCCTATCTCCCAGGGTTGTTATGAGTATGCAATGAGATAATAACTGTAAAGCATTTAGCACAGTGCCTGGCACATACTAAGTATCTTATAAATGGCAGCTATTTATTATTATTTCTATTATTATATGAGATAATATTTATAAAATGCTTAGCATATAGTAGGAGCTTTAAAATATTTGTTTCCTTCTTTTTCTCCCTTCCTTAGAGTAAGTCCGGCTCTTCCTCATTATATTTATCTCCAAAGCAGAGTTTTCCACTTTGTTTTCCTTTGCTTTTCTAATTCCATGTTTGCTAAGGCCTTAAACAGGTGTTTATAACATGAAATTAAATTGAATTTTAGGGAATATGAGGTACCTTTAGTGAAATGGAAAGATTTCTGGATTTGAACCTTGATCCTGATACTAGCTGTGTGATTCTGGATATGTCAGTCTCTCTGAGCCTCATCTTAAAAATGAGCATAATAGTATCCTATTTATCTCAGAGTTTTATAAGGAAAAGTTCTTGTAAGCCTTAGAACTCTCCAGGAAGATGTATCAATTATTATTTTTGTTATTTTCATGAAATATATCTTTATTGTTCTGTCTGGTATGACTTTTCATAATTCTGTTTGGGCTTTTCTTGGCAAAGATATTAGATTGGTTTGCCCCTTCCTTCTCCAGCTCATTTTATAAATGAAGAAATTAAGGCAAGCAGTGAGTTGGCCAGAGTCACACAACTAGTAAATGTCTGAGGTCAGATTTGAACTGTGTCAGCCAGCTGCTGTTTTCTGGAAGAGAGGTGTGATCCTTCATGCTTGGTCCCAGAACTAGGAATGATAGGGATAAGTTTCAAAGAGGCAAATTTTGGTTCTGTATAAAGAAAACCAGTAATCAGTCTGAGCTGTCCCAAAGTGGAATGGGTGCAAGGTATTGAGTTCCTTGTTGGTAGTGGTGGTCACCTGAAGGCTTGGATCATCACTTGTTCAGGGAGTATTAAAGAGTTTTAGGTTGACCTTCCTGAAGAAGGGGTCCCTTCCAGTTTTAAGGTTTTTTGATTCTGTGTGGACTGAATGGACTTCAGCGCAGTGTGGGGAATGTGGCACTGTAGTTTCTTTACTTGGTCTGTGGTTGTGTTTTCGACATGATAGGTAGTCAGGGAGAGGGAGGCAATTGTGGCCAACATTATTTGTTTGGGACTGGGCTGTGGGAAGAGGGAAGGAGCAGGGGAGAAGCAGATTCCATCAGGCCTTTCTGATCAGTTTTAAATTGCTTCTTTTTTTCCCATCTAGAAGGAAATTGCCTAATTTTTTATGCTTTCTCTTAATTATCCACATTCCTCCATTCTTGATAATTTCTGTACACTGGTGTTCCCCCATCACCTCCCTCTTCGCAGGGAAGCAATACATAGTGTCGAACATGTGTCTCCCTAGAGTCTGGAAATACCTCTGCATATTCTAGGCCTTTATGAACACATGAAAATGAAAGGAGAATTTTAAAAAGGAGGACTTCCGCCCCCTCAAAGATGCACGTAGACATAAAAACTTATTCCCCATGGAAATGGGGCCTTTAAATGACATTTCACTTTTATGAACAGTTTTATTACAAAATAGATTTCCTGAAGCTAATTCCATCAGTTGTCCCATGCGGTGGCTCCGTTCCAGCTGCTTCACCCCCTCCTTGTTATCAGAGTAGAGGCGCCTTAATTGCGAGATGATGTAAGGGAGCAGCCCCGGGGCCAAGGCATTGAGCAGAGAGATGGGTGGGTGTGAAGCCTTGCTGGGGGAGAGAATCTACTTAGTGGACCATGACCGTTGTATGGGGGTCACATTTCCAGTGGACAGATAAAATGATGGTTATGGACAGGAGTATCTGTAGAGCATCCATCACTGTCATGAAGCAGTAATATTGGGAGGTGATGTTGTAATTGTCAGTCCTGGCCCCTAATAATGGAATGGGGTCAGTGATTAGGGATACTTTTCAGGCTCTGGTGCCCAAGGGCCACTGGGGTCAGCTTCCCATATATACACAACTTTGGCTATCTGTAGAGCATGTCCCAATCTTGTTGTATAGAGGAGTTCAGGACAAAACTGGGGCTGGAACCCAGAACTCACATGGGAGAGTGTGACCAGATCTTGTCTTCAAATATTATATGCGGTTCTTGAGAGTTCAGAGGAGGGCAAGGAGAATGGTGAGGGGGATTGATTGGTAACTGCTGGTCAAAGATAGATGGAAAGAACTGTGGGTATTTAGTTTGGATAAGAGAAGAGTTTGGCAGAGAAATTATAATTGCCTAGATTATTTAAATAGACAATTAGATAGATTATCTAAAGGACTTTCACACTGATGAGGGACTCAATGAGTTTTACTTAGCTTCAAATATCAGAATTTAGAGATGACTGCTGGTTGTAGAGATTTAGACTTGATGTAAAGGAAACTTTTTTGGTGATTGAAGACCTTGAGTGGGTCTTCGGTTAGAAGATGAATCATCCCTTGTCAGTGATGAAGCAATTCTTGTTTGACTATGCCCATAGGCTCCTCCTGACTCTAAGGTTCTGTGAAGTATATGAAAGGCAGTAACTCTAGTGTCTCCATTCCAGATGCTTCATTCCCCTCCTTGTTATCAGAGCAGAGGGACCTTAATTGTTACATGATGTAAGGGAGCAGCCCAGGGCCAAGGCATTGAGCAGAGAGATGAGTGGGTGTGGAGCCTTGCTGGGGGACAGAGAAGCCAGAGGGTGAATGAGAATAGTTGGGACATTGGTATGGCTTTCCTCAGGGATGAGGTGGTTAGACCATTGCCTTTATGAGGATATTAAAAGGAATAAGACCCTAAGAGAGGAGTACCACAGTCATGGAAGCTGGGTGGGTGAATGGGGGAAAGTGGATGGTGAACATTGGTTTATCTGTGCAGTGAGTGATTGTAAAACAAGGTACCAAGATTGCTTTTCCTCTCTACCATCATATTTAACTCAGAATCAACAAACTTTGTTATTTCTGTGCTACTTATGGTCTGTTCTCCCTTTATTTCTTTTCATGTCAGGATATTTGTCATTTACCTGAACTTGTTCTGCATTTTCCTCCTGCCTCTGCTTTGCTCACACTGTTCTCACTACCTAGAATGATCTTCCTCATCTTTGGAAATCTTACTAATTCTTCAAGACACAACCAAGATACCATTTCCCCTTTGATTCCTTGTGATTCACTTAATTGAAAGTTATTTTTTTATCCTTTGATATCTTAGAACACTTTACTCATTGTTGGTATGAAAATGTCTTAAATACTTAAAATTACAGAATTGGAAGATGTTTTTAAGGGACCTAACTTTAACTTTACTTACACAGAAATTTCCAGTAAATATATCTGACAAGTAGCTTCTGCTTAAGGACTTCCAATGACGAAGAACTCATTATTCCTAAGCAATTGATTATAATTTTGGGTAGGTAGAAATGTTTTTCCTTGCATTATTTGAATTTTCTTCCGTATCATTTTCACTCCACTGCATCTAGCTTTATTTCTGTGGCCAGGAAGAACAAGTTTAATACCTCTGTTATATGACAGTTCTTTAAAAATTTAGGGACAGGGGGCATCTAAGTGACTCAGTGGATAGAGTCAGGCCTGGAGATGGGAAGTCCTCGATTCAAATTTCTTCAGATACTTCCTAGCTTTGTGACCCTGGGAAAGTCACTTAACACTCATTACCTAGCTCTTACCATTTTTCTGCGTGAGAACCAGTACATAGGTATTGATTCTAATACATAAGTTAAGGATTAAAAAAGGAAAACAGCTTAGGGACAGCATTTGTCTGTCTTAAGCCTTTTCTTCTCCACCGTAACCATCTCTATCTTCTCCAATGAATCAAAAACCTGGCTTTGAAATAACCAAGAGGTAGCAGCAGCAAGTAATTTCTCTTTGGAGAAGGAGCTTTTGATGCTTTTTTGACTCCCAGGAAAGTTTGAAAAGGGACAATACCACTTCTGGGTCAAAGAAATCAAACTCTAAATTGCTTTATGGAACTAGACAAAACAATAACAAAAAGTTATCTGGAAGAATAAAAGGTCAAGAATCTCAAGGGAAATAATGAAAAGAAGTGAGACAGAAGGGAGCTCTATATGATCTCAAACTATATTGTAAAGCAGTAATCGTAAAAAAAAATACCCCTATTTGGTACTGGTTAAAAAAAAAGAAATAGAACATTGGATGTTCTAACATATATAATTGAATGAATATATTAAACTACTAGGGTGTTGTTTAGTCATTTTTAGTTGTGTCTGACTCTCTGTGCCCCCATTTGGAGTTTTCTTGGCGAAGATTCTGGAGTGATTTGCCATTTCTTTCTCCAGCTCATTTTAGATATGAAGAACTAAGGCAAATAGGGTTAAATGACTTGCCCAGTATCACACAGCTAGTAAATTTCTGTGGCTGGATTTCAACTGAGTATGATAAGCCTTCCTGATTCTAAGCTTAATGCTCTATCCACTGCACCACCTAGCTGCTGCAACTACTAAGGTAAGGACTCACTTGTTAACAAAAATTAATGAGAAAATTGGAAGTCAGTCTGGCATCTATTGACCAACAATAAGCTCCAAATGAGTATATGGCCTAGATCAGGGGTAGGCAATGTATGGCTCTAAAGTCAATTTTTTTTCAGGCGCTGTTACAGGAGTGCACACTGTAAGCACTGTACGGCTCTCACGAAATCACATTTTAAAAAATGTGGCATTTATGGCTCTCACAGCCAAAAAGGTTGCTGACCCCTGGCCTAGATGTAAAAGGTCACATCATAAATAAATTAGAAGAGCAGAGAAGGAGCCATCTTTTATAACTATGGATAAGGAAAGTGTTTTTGATTATCAAAGACTAGAGATGATTACAAGAAATAAAAGGACAATTTGATTGCATATGTTGCAAAATTTATGTCTGATTGCAACATTTCAAAGACTTATACAAATTTTAAAAAATTTACAAAATTACAGAAATTGATTTTTACAGTCATAGAATTGAATTTTTTTTACAAAATTTGATCACAAAGATTGAAAAACTTCTGCACATACCAAATCAATGCTGTTAGCATTAGAAGGGAAATAATTAGCTGGGGAAAACTTTTGCAGCAAGTTTCTCTGATAAAGGTCTGATAGCCAAGGTACATAAAAAATTAATACAAATATATAAGATCAGTGCCATTCTCCAATGAATAGACAATGGATATAAACAAACAGTTGTCAAAAAAGGAAACGCTATTAACCATATGAAAAATGCTCCAAATAACTAATTTTTAGAGAAATAAAAAGTAGAATGACTGAGTTTTTTTATTTTACATTTATTCAAATGGCAAAGATGACCAAAAAAAAAAGAATGGCAGTTGTTGGAGTGGACACTAATGCACAGTTGGTGGAGCTGCAAATTGGTTTAGCCATTCTGGAAAGTAATTTGGAATTATATCCAAACTGTAACCAAAATCCAAAAATACTGCATTTAGGGAACCTGTGGGGGAGGCGGACTATTAAAGATGATTATCCACTAGAAAGAGGGAGTTAGATAGATGGCAGACAAACACAGAGCTAGAGCCAGAGAAACAGAGAGAGACAAAGGAGAGAGACAGAGACAGTGAAATAGACAGTCACACTTCTAACGAGAAAGAGAATGAGAGATGGCGAGACAAAGACAGACAGAGACATATCATTCTTTTTTGTTCTTATAACAAAGTACCAAAAGCAAAGTGATACCCATTAGTAGAAGAGTAACTGGACAGCTTATGAATATAGGGCAATATTACATTCCTAAGGAACTATAGAAGGGACAGATTCAGAGAAACTCATGAAGATTGTGTGAACTGCTACAAAATGAAATGAACAGCACCAAGAAAACAATTTATGCATTGACTACACCATTATAAGAGAAATAATTGTGAAAGACTTAAGAACTCTGATCAAGCAAAGATGAATGAAAACTTCAGAAGACTTGCTCATCCCTTCTTGGCAGACTGGTTAGATTAGAGCTATAGACTTGGCAGATTAGAGGTGTAGAGTGAGACATACATTTTCAGAACCAGGTGATATATGAATTTGTTTTGTTTGGTTATAATTGTTTATTATAAAGGGGTTTTTAAGAGGAACTATGAGTGTAGTAAGGGACTACGATGATTATGAAAACCGCCAAAAAAGAAGAAAAGGAAGAAAAGAGCACTAATGAAATATTTTTTAAAATACCCAGAAGAGAACAGAAGGAAGTTCAGAAGTCATAGGAAAGCAGGTCAACATAGGAGCCACCAGGTTAAATTAAGTATATTCTTTTAAAAAGTCAAGCTATAGTTGGGCAGCTGGGTAGCTCAGTGGATTGAGAGTCAGGCCTAGAGATGGGAGGTCCTAGGTTCAAATCCGACCTCAGACACTTCCCAGCTGTGTGACCCTGGGCAAGTCACTTGACCCCCATTGCCCACCCTTACCACTCTTCCACCTAAGAGCCAATACACAGAAGTTAAGGGTTTAAAAAAAAAGTCAAGTTATAGAGGTTTTTAGGTAGCACAGTATATAGAGTGTTAGATCTGTAGTTGGGAGGAACTGGGTTCAAATCTGGTCTCAGACACTAGCTGTGTGACTCTAGGTGAGTCACTTAACCCTTCTGTCATAAATTGTATATTGCTGGATTAAAAAAAAAACACCCTTACTTAGTATCAGAATTGATAATGCATTGTTTTAGAAGGAACAACCCCAGGTAGGACTGGGGCGTTCCCTCACACCTTAACCCTAGTCCCAGACTTAGAGGAGGTTATAGCAAATTTTTATTTTTAAAAAGTTATGTTTCACTGATGTCTTTTCTTAAATCATTCAGTCTGCCTTTTCTCCCAATGGAAATCTTCCTTGTGATGAAAAAAAAAATGTAAAAGCTTAACCCAGAGACAGCGTCTGACAATGTATACAATATTCTGTCCTGGAAATTCCTCACCTCTGCAGTGAAGGAGGAGGAAATTTTCATAATTTTTTCTCTAGGACCTTTTACTTTTTATTTTTCCATGACTCAGAATTTAATATAATTTCATTTAGAGTTTTTGTAGAATTTGTGTTCTGGTGGCACAGTAGATAGAATGCTGCACCTGGAATAAGGAAGCCTTCAGCTCAAATCTGGCCTCAGAACCTTACTAGTGTGTGACCCTGGGCAATTCACTTAACTTCTGCTTGCCTCAGTTTATTCATCTGCAAAATGGAGATAATAATAGCACCTATTTCCCAGGATTGTTGTGAGGTTCAAATAATATAATATTTGTAGAGTGCTTAGTACAATGACTGGCATATTATAAGCACACTATGAATATTTATTATTATTAATTTCTTATATTTGTCATTTCTAACTACAATAATAATACTCAATTACATTCATATTTCAGAACTTTTAAAAAAAGCTATTGCCCACTCAATGGGCACCCAATGGATCTCTAGGCATTTCTGAAGTATCTTCTCTGAGCTAGCCTCTCTACAAGACTCTCAGGATTCTGGTCTTGGCTTCCACCAAGAATGCCACTAAGCATATTTTGGCATGTATCAGACCCACATATTTGCACTTTACTTTTATGGGGTCAGAGAAGGTTTTTAAGAGGCAACATGAAACAATAAATGGAAAGAACTCTGATCTAGACATCTAGAGACCACTGTTCAAGTCCAGGCTCTGTTGCTAGCTAGTTGTGTGATATTGGTCAAGTAGCTCCAACTCTCTGAAGCTCAATCTTGTCTTTTGGAAGTGGGGCTGGAGGACTCAGGATGTGTAGCCTAGAAAAGAAGATGGATCAGTTGTGCAATGAAAAGGAGGAAAGACAGATGGGCAGATAGCCTGAGTGCCACAGTGATATCTATGAAATGTTCAAGGAATTCTAGGAAGACTTCCACTGTGTGTAAGAGGAGGTGGGTTAATAAAAATAAATAGCTAATTGAGAAGAATGAAGGGATTGTGCTCTATAGAGGTAGAAGACTTATTTGCATTGATTAGATCATTAATTGACCAGAATATTGAAGTGTAGAATGGAAACAGTAATCTCTGTCCTTGCCCATTAATTCAACATTCTGCACCTACTATGTGCAGAATAATTGCTGTGGTTTCAAAGCTCTAATGAAATCATTTATATGAAAATGAGATCATATATATGTATCAAGTGCTGGGATATTAGCCTTTCTCCCCTCCCTTTTCCATTTGAGTAAATGGAGATAATAAAGTGTCTACCCTTAAGGGATATATATATATATGTATATAGTGATGGCAGGTATAGGAAACAGGAAAGAGAATAATAACTCTGTGTGTGTGTGTGTGTGTGTGTGTGTGTGTGTGTGTGTGTGTGTGTGTGCATGCTGGGGAAGGAGAGATGCTGGAGAAGCACCAGCAAGGAGATAGCAATGGCCACTGTAAGAGGAGGAAGAAGAAGACAGAGAATGACCAAGATGGGCATTTTTACTGTCATCCTTGAATGAGGGAGATGTCACTGGAGGACTGAAAGAAGCATTCATCTTGTTTGAGAAACTGGTAGCCTATGCTTTGGGCTATGGAGCCATGAATACTGGTATGAAGAGGGAAAGAGAATGAGACGTACATTTCCAAATGGGTTTAATGTACTCACTTATTTTGCTTGACTCCATTGTTGTGAGGGAGGGCTTCTAGGGGAGTCTGGAAATGGGGTTAGTGAGCATAATGGGTAATAATAGAGAAGCAAAAAAAATGTATCAACAAATAAAAGAAGTTCAGGAGAGTCTACAAACAGCACAACTTTGTTACTAATATGCAAAATTTAATACATACTTTTCAAAAAGGAAGTTTGGTGTATTCAATAAAGAGCTCGCCTTGGAACCAGAAAGTCTTGGCTTCAAGTCCTTTTTCTGACACATACTAGCTAGGTAACCTTGGCCAAGTCACTTAACTTTTAGGCATTCTAGGCAACAACTCTGTAACATTATAAGTTGCAGAGAAGATGCCAAATTGTGTTGGGGAGCAACTTTCCTCATCTGGGAATTTCCTAGACTAGTGAAATCACAAATCTAATTCCTATTCTTTAAAACAAAAACAAGCAAAAAACCAAAAAGCCAAAAATCATAAATAACAAGTTCTGGGTCTCATGAACAATATTCTTTTTTATTGTCGTTCTTTGCATTCTTAAAATGTTCAGATTTGTTGATAATTTTAAAGTTCATAATAAAAAAGACAATTTTGAGAGATGCAGAGACAAAGTAAAGGGACACCCAGGGAGAGAGAGAGAGAGAGAGAGAGAGAGAGAGAGAGAGAGAGAGAGAGAGAGAAGAGAGGGTAGAATTAGAGACAAAGAGAAACAGAGAGACACACAGAGAATGAGATAGATAGGGATACAGAAAGTGAGATACAAAGAGAGAGACAGTTATGCCACCCCCTTGCCTTCTAGGAACAATGATTGAAGACAAATTTCTGGAAAAGGGGCTTCTACAGAGGACCTCTAGGAGCATAAATGTTTGTGATTATAAGTGACTCCTGGGATTTACATACATTTGCTCATTTCATTATTCATATTGAAGACTTTTTTAATACTTTTCCTCTTTCTAATAAAGTTTCCTTGATCACATTGTGAACTTCATGCTCACAGTTGGTGAGCTTGGTCTGGGTGTGCTAATATCATACCTATAGCATCCCTCAATCTTCTCCATCATGTGTGGCCTCAAGAAAGCTACCCCATGTTCTATGTACTCTGTACGTCTGTATCCACTAAAAAACCATAGCTTGAGTCCCCATCAACATATTTTCTTATATAGATCCATCAACCCTCTCACAACTTAATTTCAATTCTAGGGGAAAACTTTCAACTTCTTTTCTCTCTTTAAGAAAAGAGAGATGGGTCATTTCCCAAGTAATAAGGTGTGAAAAGATTTTTTTGTTTGTTTGTTTGTTTTTACATCCTTATCCCCCATCTCAGAATCAATACTATGTATTAGTTCTAAGGCAGAAGAATGGTAAGGACTAGGCAATGGAGTTTAAGTGACATGCCCAGGGTCACACAACTAGAAAGAGTCTGAGGCCAAATTCAATTCTAGGACCTCCCATCTCTAGGCCTGGCTCTCAGTTCACCAACTGCCCTGCTATGTAATTTTTAAAAGAAATGTTCTCTTTCTTGTCCTTAATGGTCTCTTCTTTAAAATGCGGGGCTGGTTTCTAGAATCTTTAAGATTCCTAACAGCTCTATAATTCTGTGTGCATCTAGAAATAAAAAAAAATTTCAGTTTTAATAGTGGACTGAAAACTAATGGTTGCTCAGAAGACTGTGAATCCAGAAAATTATGAGAGGTGCCTAGTAGTGGACTAATAATGTTTAACCCTTAGCTTCCTGAAAAAAAAAGTGCTTTTCCTCCATAATTTTCTTAAGTCTACACAATCAACAAAATAAAAAATCAAGGCCTGATTTATAGTATTCAATGATTTTCCATGTATAAATACTCAATCTGGACATTTAGCAATTGATTTTTTTTAAACCCCTTTCTTCCTTAGTAACAACTCTAGGATAGAAGGATTGTGTGATTTGCCCAGGACACCTAGGAAGTGTCTGAGATCAGCTTTGAATCCAGGTCAGGAGTCCCTCTGACTCTAAGCCTGGTTCTCTATCCACTGTGTCACCTCACTGCCCCTAAAAGGATTAAAAGAATAGCTTTTTAAACTCTTGTTGTTCAGTCTTGTCTGACTCTTTGTGATCCCATTTGGGGTTTTCTTGGTAAATATATTGTAGTGGCTTGCCATTTCCTTCTCCAGCTCATTTTACAGATGAGGTAGCTGAGGCAAATGGAGTTAAGTGACTTGTCCAGGATTGCAGAGCTAATTGTCTGAGGCTAGATTTGAACTTAGGAAGAGTCTTTCTGACTCCAGGCCCAGTGCTCTATGTACTATGGTGACATCTAGCTGCTCCAACAATTGGCTCTTGAGAGCAAGTACAAGTTGGCTCCAGCATACTCCTGGAGGTATCAGAAACAGAGGGAGATGCTTATAACCTGCCTTTTCTTCTATTTGCCTGCTAAAGTCTTACCAAGAATTTAAAGCCCTACTCAAATGCCTTTTCTTCAAGGAAGATTTTAATTGAATATTCTTGCTATTAATGACCATTTCCCTTTAGACTTCACATAGCATTTATTTGTACCTCTTTGATACACATATATATTGCTATATATTCTAGTTACCTGTGTTGGTATCATCCTTTTTCTGTGAGTTTTGGGAGGACAAGATTCAATCTTACTAAAACTTTGTATCCCTCAGCCTTTGATGCTGAGTTTACACATAGCTGGCATTCATTTATATATATGTATTTTAACATGTTTTTCTATGTTTACATGATTCATTTTCTTTCCCTCCCCTCTTCCCTCTCCCCTCCTAGAGCTGACAAGCAATTCCACTGAGTTGTACCAATGTTGTCATGTGATATTTATTTCCACGTTATTCATTTTTGCTATAGAGCAATTTTTAAAAAAGCCTAAACCCCAAATCACATACTTATAAAGTACATGTGATGTCATATGTTTTGCTTTTTGCCCTTCTACTCCCACAGTTCTTTCTCTCAATGTGGATAGCATTTGTTGCATTGCTTCTAGTAGCAAAGTCCATTACATTGGATTGTTCCACAATGTTTTACTTTCTGGGTACAATGTTCTCCTGGTTCTACTCATTTCACTCTGCATCAGTTCATCGAGCTTCTCCCAGTTTATATGGAAAGCTTCCAGATCATCAATCCTTTCAGCACAATAGTATTCCATCACCATCAGATACCACAATTTTTCAGCCATTCCCCAAAAGGGGGAAATCCCCTCATTTTCCAATTTTTTGCCACCACAAATAGCGTGGCATAGTTGGTAGTTAAAAATGTTTGTCTGAATTGGATTAAAAAATTGAAAGAAAAGGGAAAAGAATTGAAATTTGAGGAATGCTAGGGAGTGCCTTCTTCATAGGCAACTCATAGGTTAACGAAGCTGAGAGATTAAGCATCTCTTTGATGCTTTAGATGGTACAGCTTACTGGGATGTGACAAGATCATTAAGGATAATAATGATAATAAATATATTTAACCCTTATAAAACCTTTTTTCTCCATCACAGCAGCCTGATGAGATAGATATTAATTTCTCCCATTTTAAAGATGAGCAGGATGAGACTCAAAGAGGCTAGTTAAGTGGCAAAACTTGTATTTGGAACAAAGTCTTGCTTGAATGTTCCCTCATCTTCCTTGATTAAAATCTTAAAGAAGAAGACAGAGAGTTATTCCCACCTGATCTAGGGGCCATGGTATCCGGGACTTCAAGGTTCCTTCTAATTTAGGTGGGCTCCTCTGAGCTTAGTGTCTATTCTGACTTGGAACAGGCCGGTGGTGTCAGTCAGAAACAAAAAGGAAGGGAAAATGGATGAGAGAAGAAAGCTCATTTTGAAGCCACCTGGGGTTTGAGGCCCTCTCTCCCCCTGCTACTCTCTTGGTAATTAAATCTGAGTTTGGGGACTCTGCATAAACTAACGGGTTTCACGTGACTTTCTTTTTTTATTAAAATCATAATGCCTTACAGGCAATCAGAGCAAAATACATGAAACTCAGCAGTTTTAGCTGCTTATTTATGGTAACATTAAACAGTGGACAGTCTCATTACAGCCTGTAAATAACCAGGGCCATGTCCTTGATGGGTGATATACAGCAGCTTGGTGTGGAGGGGAGGGGCTGTCCTGGCCACATAAGATTATAAACTATGTGGAGAATTATTACTTTATTTTTTTAATTGGTGCTTCACAGATTCCCGCATCAGAGAGAGACTTCAGAGGTCAACTGGTCTAACCTGTAGCTCAGTATAATCCCTTTGGTAACCTCCTACTGGAGTGTTCATTCAGCTTTAACTTGCCAAGCTGAGGTGATAGGGAATCCTCTTAGCCCCCTTTCTCACTATGCTTTCCTTAGTATAAAAAGAAGAGCTTAGATCAAATGAGCTCTGAGGTCCCGCCAGCACTCACCTTCTTCAGTACTCCTGAGGCCTCCCATGCAGCTTTTTAAAACAGCAAGTTTTTCCTCATATTGACCCACTACTGGCCTCTGCATAGTTCCTAGCTCTGCCCTCTGGAGCAATAAAGAACAAGTCTTATTCCTATTCTGGGTGAAAGCTCTACATAGATTTGAAGAGCAACTTCTGTTTCCCCACCCCCTACGGCCCGCTCCAAATCTTTTATTCTTCAAGAAAAATACACTTAGTTCCTTCACCCTATCATCGTGAGCTTAGTTTCAATGCCAGTCACTCTTCTCTGAAACTACTTGAACCTGCTTTAACTTGTCAGTGTTCTTCCTAAAGTAGCCTGGGCATGGTGTGGACTCCTACACTTACTCTTTGGGCTAGCTTATTCTCTCTCTCCCTCTCCCTCTCCCTCTTTCCCCCCTTCTTTCTCTTCCTCTCTCTCTCTCTCTCTCTCTCTCTCTCTCTCTCTCTCTCTCTCTCTCTCTCTCTCTCTCTCTCTCTCTCTCCCC
>NC_058131.1:423916324-424012132 GCF_016433145.1 Gracilinanus agilis | reverse complement strand
TCTCTCTGTCTCTTCCCTTCCCTCTCTCTCTTTTCCTCCCTTTACCCCCCTCTCTTTCTCTTTTCCTCCCTCCCCCTCTCTCTTTTCTGTCCTCTCTCTCTCTTTCTCTGTCTCTTTCTGTCTGTGTCTGTGTCTGTCTCTCCCCTCTCTTTCTCCTCTTTGTCTCTCTTTCTATCTCTCTCTTCCTCTGTTTTTCTTCTATCTCTTCTCTCTCTCCCCCTCCCTCCCTCCTTTCCTCTTCCTACTCTCTTCCCATCCCCACCTTTCCCCCTTTCTCTGTCTCTCTTATCTCTGTCTCTCCCCATCTCCTCTCTTATCTCTGACTCTATCTCTTTCTGTCTCTTTCCTTTTGTCTCTGTTTCTGTCTCTTTCTGTCTCCCCCACCTCCACCCCTCCACCTCTCTCTCCCTCTTTCAAACCTACGGAGTAAACCTGGTGTGTGTGAATGTATACATGCCAACTTCTTACTTACTATAGCTCTATGAGCTCCCACAGCTATGCTTCTAATTTTTTTTAATACCAGACACCATGACTTCCTGATTCAAACATAAATATTTGCTAAAATTATAAAGTAATAGAGAGCAGCTCAGTGGATTGAGTGCTGGGCCTAGAGACAGGGAGGTCCTGGGTTCAAATGTGATCTCAGATATTTCCTAGCTATGTGACCCTGGGCAAGTCACTTAACCCCCATGGCCTAGCCCTTACTACTCTTCTGCCTCGGAACCAATACATAGTATTGATTCTAAGATGGAAGGTAAGGGTAAAAATATATACATAGTAATAAAACCAACAATATTTTCCTCAATAGAAGGTAAAAGCAGGACTAACCAAGCACCAGCTACTCAAGAAAAGTTATAAGCAAGAATAATTAAAAGAAGATAGTCTAGCCACAAATCTGGTTGACTCTCCCACCAATGGGAGGCAGTGCCATGGAGGTCAATGAGCACACTTATAGAAACTGGATAGTACATAGGTAGGGAGACCCATGAACTTCAGACAACCCACAACTCTAGATTGCAGGGCTTGATGTCTTTGTTATTTTCAGAAACAACCTGTACTGCACAAAGTTACTTTTACTTCTTGCTAATCCTCTTCTGGTCCTTGAAGTACTCTTAGTGATCAGCACTACTCCTTTTCTGTTGAAATTTTTGGCCATGGTAACCCACTAAGCAAAAGTAAAAATAATGACTCAGCTCTACCTTTTCAAATCTATAATGATAATGAGTGGTAGAAAAGTGGGAAGGAGGAGGCAGAGTTGCACTAAGTCTTCAGCCTCCCTCTCTTTCCCAGAGTCATTGAAATCCAGTGTCTGGACAAGTCACGATGACTGGAGATGGCCTGGGATGTGCTGGATGACCTTGGTGTCATCAATGTCTCACCAAGCTCAGACACTCCACAACACCTGCTTCAAGCCTTCTTCACGGCTTTTAGAATGAATTGATGTTATCCATGCATTCCACCAGGGAAGTCTTCACATGCTTGGGATGGACATTCTCCTAATTCACTAATGGGTTTGAGAGCCTATCAGTTATCCTCAACCTAGCTTAGTCCATCTGCTGAGATGGTTTTATTGGGATGTGGTCATTGGAAGACTCTACAGTTATAAAGGAAAACTGTCAAGATTTGATAGGTTATAGGCCCTGAAGGAACTTTATAAAGGGCTCTGTCCCCTCTATTATCTCTCCTCCTTTGGGGACTCTCTTACTCTTGGATGACTGTAGGTCAGAGTCGGCAGCATTTAAATGGCTTGTGTGACCCCTATAAACCTGGTGAGTAAGGGACACTAGAGACCTATATTGGAGACTTGTGGAAGAAAGCAGGAGACAAAATCTGTCTGCTTGTCCTAGGTCTATTTGAGCTGTCTAGCCCAAGACCAAAGTCAGCAGCTAGGAGCTGAGAACGCTTAACACAAGATCCCAAGTGGAGAGTTTGGGTTTGGTTTGCTAGCCAAGAAAAGGATGAAAGTGAGATGAAGTTCTTTCCCCACGAGACTGAATAAAGTTGGGGCCCTTGTGAGTGCTTCCCCGAAACCTACTTTTGGTTAGTATTCTAAATCAGATTCAAATTCTGGAATAGAACAAAGTGAAACTCTTATACACGATCTAGCACTTTACAAAAGGAAACTTACTTTACCATGATATGGAAAGAATATTTAGCAAGGATACAGTATGGTTAGGCTGAGTACAACTTCTCGCCTTGGCATTTGCTGTGATAACATGCTGATCTGAAGTGTGGGTGTCAGTCCTGATTCTTTGTGTGTTTGATTTTCTACTGGGTTGACAGGAATCTCTCTCAATAGCTTCAGCTCTTGGACCACTTAAATCTCTAGGTTAGTTACCCTTAATTTTTTCAAATAAATTTTTGATCTCTTTTTGTAGCATTTATAAAGTTTCTCATAGTATCTCTTCCTCTCTTCCTCCCAGAGAGCTATCCCATATAACAAAAAGTATTTTTATTTTTGTTAGCTTAAATTTTTTTAATTTTTATCTATCCATCTATCTATCTATCTATCTATCTATCTATCTATCTATCTATCTATCTATCTATCTATCTATCTATCTATCTACCTACCTACCTATCTATCTATCTATTGCCAATTACCTGCAATAAATTTCCATATAAGTTTTCTGAAGATATATGATCCAAATTGTCTCCCTCCCTTCTTCTCTTCTCCCTCCTGGAACTGGCAAGCAACTCGATCTGAATTATATATATATATATTATCATGCAAAACATATTTCCTTGTTATTCATTTAACAGACAATATTTTAAAGGAAAAAAGAAAAAAATGACACCACAAAAGTTATCTTCTCATATCTTTTTTCAGGGCCATTTTTGTTTTTTGTAATTTTGTGACATTAAATTTGATGTTTGTATTTTAAACCCTTACCTTTTGGGCTTAGAATCAGTGTTGATTCTAAGATGAAGAGTGGTAAGGGATAGGCATTTGGGGTTAAGTGACTTGCCCATTGTCACACAGCTAGAAAGTGTTCTAAGGCCTGATTTGAACCCTGGTCCTTCCAACTCCAGGCCAGGCCCTCTAACCACTGTGCTTCCTAGCTGCCCTTTAATCTTAACTTTTTATTGCTTTGTGCTTAATTTTTCCATTTATACTATTGTACTCCAGAGTAAGAATATTTTAATTCAAATCTGGCCTCAGACACTTATTAAGTATGAATTGGGCAAGTTGCTCAACCTCTGTTTGCCTTAATTTACTGGAGGCAAAACCAGTAAACCACTCCAGTATCTTTGTCAAGAAAACCACATGGAAAGTATTAATATTAATATTAATATCCACAGAGTCATGAAGAATTGGACACTACTGAATGACAACAGCAGACCATATACATTGTCTTCTTGGTGCTACTTACTTAATTCTGCATCAGATTGTGCAAATCTTTCTATACTTTTTAAATTTGTTATATTTATAATTTCTTTTAAGAACAATAATATTCCATTATATTAATGTACCACAATTTATTTAACCATTCTTGAATTGATGGGCAACTACTTTGTTTCTAGTTCTTTGCTACTACAAAAAAAGTGCTGCTGTAAATATTTTGGTGTATACAGAACTTGTTTTTGGTCATTGACTTCCTTGTCACGTAAACTCAAAAGTGGAATCAATGGATCAAAGGGTATGGACATTTTAATCACTCTCATTGCATAATTCCAAATTTCTTTCTGAAGTGGGTGGATCAATTCATGGTTCTCTCAGCATGTATTGGTGTGCCCATCTTTCCACAACCCTTTCAGTATTGGCAATTCTAACTTTTTGTCAACTTTGCTAATTTGCTGGATAGGAGTTAACCTAGGCCTGTTTTTTACTGTGTTTCTTTTATTTTTAGTGATATAGAAGATTCTTTCATGTAATTGTTAATTCTTCTTTTGAGAATTTTTTATCCATATTCTTTGATCACTTTCCCATTGGAATTTTAAATTGTATTATTTAGCCTACTACGTAACTCCTGGCTAGTTTAGTTTAACACTAACTCTATAAATCAATTTAGGCAGTATCTTCATTTACATAACTCACCCAAAACCTGAACAATGACTCCTTCTACAATTTTCTTTCTTTTCTCTCCATTTTTTTCCTTTCCTTTCCCTCCCTCCTCCCTCCCTCCCTCTCTCCCTTTCTCCCTCTTTCTTCCTTCCTTCCTTCCTTCCTTTCTTCCTTTCTTTCATTCTTTCTTTGTTTGAAGAGATAACTTTTCCCCCCAAATCATGCATGAACTCCTTGAAATCTATTCACATGAATAACCCTCTGGATTGTATGATCTCTAAGATCCTCTTTAGACCTAAAATATGATCCTATGAATCCTTTATTTTTCACAGATGAGGAAAGTAATGTCTAGAGAGGAACCAATGACTTGTCTAAAGTCAGATCACTAAATGGTACAGCAAAGATCCAAGTAATCTTACTTTCAAGTCTGTGCTATTTTCATTTATTTATTTCTATTTTCTATTTTTTTGTATTTTATATAAATAAATTATATTTATTTCTATACCAGAAAGAAAAATTCTTGTTTCCTAGGATGGTCAGAGAATGTTTCCTGGAAGAAGTAGAGCCTGAATTAATTGGTCTTTGCATGATAGTTTAGAAAGACAAAATAGGTTGAAGACAAAATTAAATGAAACTAAAACAAACAAAACCCTAAAATATGACTTTGGAGGCAAGTATAAGTATAATACAGGCAGGATTATCAATGTAGACATAACTGTTTGGAGTGACGGGCCCTAAGTGCCATCTTCCTCCCTACCTTTAACAGTGGGGTGTTTCGCAGCAACCCGGAATTGGTAAATAATAGAATGATAAAAGCCAAATGAGATTTAGAACATATAGAAGAAGAGTTTACAAAGAACAGATTTTTCTAAGTAAGGGAACTTCTGGCCTTTGACTGGAGACTTGGGAGACATGAATTCAACATTGTCTCTGCCAGCTGTGACCTTGTACAGGTTACTATGAGCCTCAGTTTCCCCATTGGTAAAATTAAGATAATCATAATTTCACTATTGATCTTGAAGAATTGTTGTGAGATAAACCCTATGTCAGTTATAAAACTACAAAAACATGGCTATCATGATGGTCTGGCCAAAGATAGAGTTGGGTGACTTAAACACAAATAATAATAACTAGCATTATATAATGCTTCTTATGTTTTAGACACTTTACTAAGGGCTTTATAATTATCTCATTTGATCCTCACAACAACCTTGTAAAGTAGATGCTATTATCAACACCATTTTACAGATGAAGAAAATGCGGCAAAAAGGTTAAGTGAATTGCTCAGGGATACACAGATATTAAGTGTCTGAGGCACTGGATTTGAACTTGGGTCTTTTTGACTACAGGTCCAGAACTCTACCCACCAAGTAATCTAGCCACTAGAAAGACTGCAATTTAAGAATACTCCAAAGACTACACTGCATTAATTGGCATGGTAAATTTTTACATACTAGAGATCTTAGGATGAAAAACTTCATTACGAAGTAAAATAGTAACATCTGCTGGCAATTTGTATTCAAAGTTCTCTCTAAAGATAGGAGAAATTATAACAAATTATAGCAACATTGTAATAATATTTTAAAAATTATTTTTAAAAGTTCTTAAGTCAATTGATGATACGTCTAGTCCTTGCCACAACTCTGCACAAAGGAAACTCTTTATTCATCAGTGAACTCACTCATTCTGTCCCTTCACTTTTTATTATTGTCACAGCAAGGAAAATAGGGAGGAACCAAGAGAGCAGCAAAGTCACTAATGCCAACAGTTTTGCTGAGGGCACAGGTATCTTCTCTGTGCTGGGGCTGTTCAGTCATTCAGTTATGTCCAACCCTTCATGACTCTGTGGATTGTACTGTCCATGGGATTTTCTTGGCAAAGATACTAGATTCCTTGGCTATTTCCTTCACTACTGGATTAAGGAAAACAGGATTTAAGTGACTTGCCTAAGGTTATATAGCCAGTAGTTAGAGTATGAGTCTGAGTTTGAACTCAGGTCTTCCTAACTCCCCACCCAGTGCTCTCTCTATTGAGTCAGCTAGTTTCCCCATACTAAGGCTACTTTTAACTAAAAGATGGGAGCAGAGGCAGAAGCAGTGTTCTTTGCTGGTGTTTGTAAGGCTAGCTTGCTGCTCATGTTCTAGTTGTCTGTGGTGAGACCTCTGGGCAAGAATTTGGCTCTCAGGGTCTAGTGTTCCTGGGTGTTTTTCTTTTGTTTGTATGCATTTACGTTCATTTGTATTATTTATTCCAGAGGACAGCAGTGTGGTCTTAGAAAAAGCAATAAATTATAATAATGATAATAATTACTCTGATATAAGAAATAATGAGCAGTTTGATTTCAGAAAAACTTGGAAAGACTTCCATGAACTGATATGAAGTGAAGTGAGCAGAACCAGGAGAACATTGTACAAAGTAACAGCAATATATATATTTTAAACCCTTAACTTCTGTGTATTGGCTCCTTGGTGGAAGAGTGGTAAGGGTGGGCAATGGGGGTCAAATGACTTGCCCAGCTGCCCCCCCAGCAATATTTTTTGATGAACAACTATGAATGACCTAGCTATTCTCAGCAATATGGTGAAGCAACACAATCCCAGAGTGATGATGAGAAATACCATCCACCTTCAGAGAAAGAAGTGATGGGGTCCAAATGCAGACCAAAACATTCCACTTTCCTTTTTTCTTTTTCTGTTGGAGATCTCTTCCACAAAATGACAAATATGGAAAAATGTTTTACATAATTGCACATGTAAAGTTTATATCAGATGGAGTACTGTGTCAGGGAGGGGGAAGGAAGAGGAGGGTGGGCAGGGAGGGAGTGAATTTGGAACTAAAAAAATTTTTAATGCCTATTGTTAAAAATTGTTTTTGAGTGTAATTGGGGAAAAATAAAATATCATTCAAGGAAAAAGAAAGACAAAAGAGGAGTTTGCATTATATCTTAAAGTCAATAGCAAGCCAGTGGAATTGGTTGAGTGGGGGAGTCAGGTCTATGTTTTAAGAACAACATCAGCGGCAGTCTGTTGGATGGATTAGACTAGGGAGAAACTCAAGGCAAGGAAAACTGTTAGACTGTGCAATTATCTAATGGAGGGGTGATAAGGGTCTGAACTAAAATGTTAGCTGTGTATATGAAAAGAAGGGACAGATATGAGAGACTATGAAGGAAGAACCAGGATCTGATCTAATCTGTGTAGGAGAGAGATTACTAAATCATTACTTTACTGATAAAGAAGGCTCCTTTAGGATTGTTTTTATATAGTTTCTGATGGCAATGACCTTTTCTTGAAATGTAATTATAAATTTGTTTCCACAAACAACAAAAAATAATAACTACCAATAAGTGTAGTCAGAATTTCTATAGACAAAGATGTGCAAAATACTTTATAAATATTATCTCATTAAAATGAGATAAATTTTCACAATCCTGTGAGATAGATGCTAATATCGTTCACATTTTACAGATGAGGAGACAGAATCTGAGAGAAGTTAAGTCCAGGGTCACACAGTTAGTAGGTATCTAGGCTGAATTTGTACTTTGTGCAAATCTAGGACACTAATAATTATGCCTGGCCTCACACACTTCCTAGCTGTGTGATTCTGGGCAAGTTATTTAACCTCTATTGCCTAGCCTTTACCCCTCTTCTGCCTTGGAACTGATAATAGTATTGATTCTAAGACAGAAGGTAAGGGTTAAAAATCCCAAACAATTATACTACCCAAAATAGAGGACCTGCATTAAAATTTCAGTACTCTGACTCATTGTCTATGTAACTTTGTGGTACTAAGATGATTTTCTTTACATTTTACATTGGTATTTTCTATGGAAACTGCTAAAGATATTTCTTCAGTAGACATGTGATTGTCTTCCATCTGTATAAATACGGCCAGGGGTATCCCTTGTTTGCTAGACTAGAGGATCTCTCATGGAGTTGGGAATGTGTTCTGGTGCCTTTCTGAGGGATGTGGGCTATGGTGAGATAGCATAAGGAACTCCTGATTGGTCCCCTGTTACCAGGGATATGTACCATGGGATTGATTACTGAACCTCTGAGCATTAAGGGGTCAGGGGATATGGAGAGCTAATGTGGAGGCACCCCCCTGCTGTCTAACCTATAAGAGGAGCTAAGGAAATGGTTTTACTCTTCTCTTATGGGATGCCTTTATAGCAATTTCTGTCTCTTGAACTTTCAGGAAGAGAGCAAGTAGAGGGTTTCTTCTCTGCCCTGATAACTTTCCCTCTCATCTCCTAATTCCCACTAGGGGCAATGATAGCTTACAGGATAGTAGGATGCATCCTTGCCCAGGCAAGGCAGAGCTCCTAGTTGCCTTTTTTCTATCATTTTGTTTCCTTCCTGTCTTCATAGGGACATGCCCTAGCCCAAAAAATCAGGGGGTTCCCCTGACTCCCCTCTCTACATGGATGTTCATAAATAGTTGATTGACATTGATTTTTCAGGCTATTTTTTTTTGTGAAAGTCAGGGGAGGAAATAGATAGAAGGGATATACAATTTCTTTTCTTGATAGACAGTTTGATTTATTCATTCACCCAAAAAGCACGTATTAAAAGCTACTATGTATCAGGTTCTGTGCTAGGCTTTGGGGACACAAAGACAGAAATGAAACACTCTTGGCCTTGGGGAGATTATATTCCTTTGGATTCTGAGCAGCCCTAGCTTTGCACTCTGGGGAAGGGAGGCCATGATTTGTTTTTTTTTAGCATTTTATTTTAAGATAATTTTTTCGCTACTTTTTTCCTTATATCATCTTCATTTTCCAATATACTAGGCCCACTCAGAGAATCATCCCTAGTAACAAAGGAGAAAAAGGAGAAAAAAAAGCAGTTCAGCAAAACTATCTTGTCAACTGAGTCTGACAGTATTTTAAGTCTCCTCCTCCCCTACACACATCTCTGCAAAGAAGAGAAAGAGGGATTCTCATTGCTCTTCTTCCGACCCTGCTTAGTCATTATAATTACAATTTTTTTCCTGTTCTTTCTATTTAAATTGTGGTTATTCTGTTTATATGTTTCCTTGTTCTCTAGGTGAAAGGATATTGGATACTTTCTTACCATAATTCCAAATGACTTTCTAGAATGATTTTGGATCTGTGATTTTATTGGTAAGAAGGACTCATGGTGATGAGACTGATAATAAACTTTGAGTTTTAGAGCTGTGACTTACCCAAGATCACACTCCCACTAGGTATCAGAGGCACCTTAGTTGTATGACTTCCAAGGATGGCTCCCTACTTTCTACTGCAGGCTGCCACTCTAGCATTGTACAAAATGTAGTCCTAAGAATTATTTGCTTAATTTAAAAATAATAAAAATAATTCTTTTAAACCTGTTTGTTTGTTTGTTTGTTTGTTTTCTTTGGGAGGCACCCTCTAAGCCGTCCCTGTAATCCAGGACAGTTGGAGGTGAAACTGCAGTCCATCAGAGAAAAGCACTCAAAACATATCCTGTTCTGGCTGAATTTCCTCCATTATTTGCAGCTTCTAATGACAGCAATTGGGGACAGATCCCGCTTCCATCTGGAAACCAAGCTGGGTCTCTGTAGGCCCTTGCAGCGAGGTGGGTACCTCAGCCCCTGGGTGTTAAGCAGCCTCTGAAAAAGTCAGAATAAATTAGCATGCTAACGAATGTGGGAACGCACAGGGAGCCATCTGGAACCGGGCATGTCATCATTGGAAAAGCCAAGTTGTGTTTCAGAGTGGTGGTTAACGTCTCAGATGAAACCTTCACCTCCTCACCCATGCAGGGCAGTGACAATTTGGAGGCTCTGTGGTACACCGCTGCCATGCCAGCTTGGTACTGGGTTAAGACTGGGTGGAAAGATAGGATTTAGAAAAGAAAGGGTTCCTAGAGAACACTGAGTCAAAAACCTGAACACAATTCTCTAAATGAAGCCATAAGATAAGAAAATTTAGAGCTAGTCCAACTCCCTCATTTTATAGATGAGGAAAGCTGAGGCCTAGAGAGGATAAGTGATTTATCCAAGGTCATTTGGTGTTAGAATTATGTAGCTGAGTCTGCTGATTTCTGTGTTTTCTTCTATAGTATACTATTTCAAGAGGCCTAAATTAAAATTCTAGTATTATGCACTTAATAGGCCTAGAATCTTCCTTTTTAAAACAATTTAAAATCCTTACCTTCTGTCTTAGAATCACCGCCATGTATTGGTTCCAAGGCAGAAGAGTGGCAAAGGCTAGGCACTGGTGGTTAAATGACTTGCCCAGGGTCACACACAGCTAGGTAGTATCTGAGGCCAGAATTGAACCCAGGACCTCCCATTTTGAAGCCTGGCTTTCAATCCACTGAGCTACCCAGCTGCCCCCTAATTTGCTTTTTCAAAGAGATATTACTAGAAGGTACGGAAGAACAGAAGTTTCAAATTACTTTTCTGTTGTCCTTACCCCTTTTACTAGAGTTATAACAATTTCCATATCAATAGTGTATTAAGGTTTGCAAAGCACTTTTCTGACAATAACTGTGTGAGGTCATTAGTAAAATCATTACTATCCCTATTTTACAAATAAAGAAATTGAGGCTTAGAGAATTTAAGTAACTTGCCTATAGATAGCCATGTATTTAGCAAGGGTCAGAACATGGCTTCAGATCCGAATCTCCCAGTTTCCAGCCCAGCACTCTTGTCACTTTACTGGGTTATAAATGATTCTATCACATACTAGGGGCCCTGGGAATGGAGAAAAAATGACTTTAGAATCTGAACGCAAACTGTCTGTGCTGGACAATGACTTGGAAACCATCTGGACGGACACCCTTAATCTACAGAAGCAAAAAGAACAAAGGTTTTTTTTTTCCAGATAACACAAGTGGTAATTGATTAATTCTCAGATTCAGGTTATCTGGCTCCCAATCCAGCAATTTTTTTCTATAGCAGGTACCATACTGACATTGGATTCTAATTCTAACAAAATCTATTGGTCATTTTCTGTATGACCTTGGACAAGTTCATCCCCTCTCAGGACTTTAGTTTCCACATCTGTAAAATGAGTATAATATTTACCATTCACAGGGTTGTCCTGAGACTTGAATGAGAGAATACATCTAAAGCACTATGTGACTGGTAAGTGCTAAATAGAAATGTGAATAATGATAATAATCCTTCCATGCTTACATGGCCTATGTGGGTACTCCAGACTGGCACAAATCCCTTATCTCTCTATGATCTCAAAGAGCTTAGTAAAGAGTAAAGGGTCTTTCCAAGTTGCTGTGGTCAAGCACTCCATCACCTTTGGCCACCCTGGAGATGAATCTCTCTGAACCAGCTAGGCTAATCTTTTGAAGACAAACATTGAAATTCTCAAGTGTGGAAAGACTCGTCTTCAGACATGTTGTTCCCTGTGAGCAGTGTGCAAAAAGCAATGGCCTTGACTTTTGTGTCTCGTTTCTGTCAGTGCTAGGATCCTGTGGTTCTGATATGGTGGTTAAAAGGTCTTCCTAGGAGCTATCGAGTCATAGTTTAATTTTATGAATATCCATGTTACTTTCAAGTTCTTTCCTTTTGAACTTCTTTCCAGTCTGTGAATTCTACAAAATATATCAATGACTTTTTACTTCTTTTCTTTTTTGCAACATTGTCACACTACTTTCCCCTCTCTAACATGTCAGGTTCCCCCCAAAAGAAAAGGCACAGCTTTGTAGCAAACCATCAAGCAAATCCATACACATTTGCCATGCTAAAAAGTGTATATCTCATTTTGCTCCTTGATAGCATTCCTTCTTTGCCAGGAGATGGGTGGCAAAGTGTTTCTAAGTTGCTTTTCTTTACAAGGTTGTTACTGCTTGAATTGTTCTTTTAGTTTTATTAACTTTACTCTTCTTAACTTCATGTAAGACTTCCTAATTTTCTTTAAAGCCATCCCATTACTCATTTCTCTATTCAACAATTATTTAGAGAATTTTTTCATATGGTTATATATAGCTTTGATTTCTTCATCCAAAAACTGTTTATATCTTTTGACCATTTATCAATTGGGGAATGGCTCACATTCTTAATATATGTGAAAGTTCTCTCTATATTTTAGATATGAGACCTCTATCTGAGAAACTTTATGACACCCCCCCTCCAACTTACTGCTTTCCTTGTAATTTTGGCTACATTAATTTTATTTGTACAAAACCTTTTTTTATTTAATGTATTCAAAATTATCCTTTTACATCTCACATGTTTTTGCTCTCTTGTTTATGAATAGGTATCCCTTTGTTTCTAGACAGGATCATGCACTGGTATGACCAGACAAGCTTCCTTGCATATAGCTTAGAAATGAGACCTTTCAAATATTTTTCTTTCCTAGCCAACTCTTTCCTCTTAAATTTTGCTTATGCAAATCTCTTCAATTCTATTCAATAAAAATTCTCTTTTATCCTCTGTGATCTTCTCTATCCCTTATCAGATCATGAACTTTTCTCATAAACAGAGCTGCAATAAGGGTAGATTAAATGACCTCTATATCTATCTGTACTATAAAATTTCTCTGTGGTATCTGGATTAAAAGATCATAGGATCATAGATTCAGAGCTTAAAGGAAACTTAAAACTTATTGAATCCAATCCTTTCATTTTACAAATGAGAAAACTGAGGCACAGAAACCTTAAGTATCAAATTACTGATACATTTCTGTCGTGGAATTTGAAGAGCTCTTTCCTGGTTCACCTAGCTGTTAATGTCATCCCTTCTCAGATTACCTGTCTATGCTCTCAATATATCACGTGTGTACCTAAATATTTGCATGTTATCTAATTAGATTTTAGCCCTATGCTCAAAGGACGGTAAAACCATGCTCTGACCCAGCAATATGACTATTAGGTCTGGATCTCAAAAGGATCAAAGAAAAAGGAAAAGACCTATATGTGTAAAAATATTTATAACAACATTTTTTGTGTGTTGGCAAAGAATTAGAAAATAAGGGGATACCTTTCAGTTGGGGAATAGCTGAACAAGTTGTAATATATGATGGTGATGGAATACTACTTTGCTTATAAGAAATGATGAGCAGGATGATTTTAGGAAAACCTGGAAAGACTTATATGAAGTGATGCAAAGTGAAGTGAGCAGAACCAGAAGAACATTGTATGCAGTAACAGCAATATTGTACTCGTTCAGCTGTAAATGATTTAATTATTCTCAGCCACACAAAGATCCAAGACAATCCCAAAGGATTTTATGATGCAAAGAACTGATAGAATCTGAATGCAGATTGAAGCATACTTTCTTCTTGAGTTTTCTTTCTTTCTTTCTTTTCTTTGTTTTGATTTGTTTTCTTTTACAATTTGACTAATATGGAAATGTTTTTCATGACTGCACATGTATAATATACAGAGAGAATTTGGAACTCAAACTTTTAAAAAATGAATGTTAAAAATTGTTTAGAAGAAAATATTTTAAAAGTCAACAACACAAAAGAAGTTACATGTCTTGAAAACAGGAATTAGGGTTTTTGGTTTACTTATTTCTTTTTGTTTATTTTTTGTGTGCTTGGCTTATAGCACATGTTCAATTAATGTCTGTTGCCTGACTGATGAAACCAGGTCTTTCTTAGACGATCTGTGAGTTGCCCATCCATATAGTTTTCTTTCTTTTCCTCCATTTTCAGTTTAGTTTTCTTGATAAAATTTATGAGTATAACCTATATAGGATATAGCATCCACCCCCTCCCACTCCCCATTTGATCACTGGGATCCAAACAAACATATTTTTTTCTGACAACTCACCTTTTTATTTAAACATTGAATTGCTTATTTTAAAATGTGTATTTATTTATTTAAAAGAATGTTCCATGGTTACATGACTCTTGTTTTCTCCCTCCCACAGTTAACAAGCAATTTCACTGGATTATATCTATATTTTCACTCAAATCCTATTTCCAAATTATTCATTTTGTAAAAAAGTAATCTTTTAAAACCCAAACCCCCAATTATATAACCATATACACAGGTGATAAATCAAATATTTTCTTCTGGATTTCTTGACTTCCCTGATTCCTGGTTACCTAAAAAATAAAAAAAGTATAAATCATGGGTAGTCAAGGTCCTTCCAAAACGTGGTGGATTTCAGGAGGCCACTTGAATGACCATATCTTGCCCTGATTACCAAACATTTTCCAGATTTTGGGATGAGATTTTTAGTGAGATAGAGAAGAGGGGTAGAGATGAGAGGTGGAGAGCAATATTTGTTCAGAGAAACTAAATGCCCTATTGCATATCTGTCTTTTGTTAAGGCAAAGTAAAACCATTTTTGTTAACTGTTCAGTGACTTGTGAGTACCTCATTTCATTGAACCTAAAATAATAGATTGATGCTTTTGAGATACTGCTGACACCATTTGATATATTTCAACTTGTCAATGTTTTTCTAAAATGTGGCATATAGAAATAAACCTGCTCAGGTACATTCTGACCAGGGTACAAGTGAAACTATCTTCTAATATATTTTGGACCCTTTCTCATTGTCCTAAAATTACATTACATTTTTTGATTGCCTAGAATTACACTCACTTTATGAGCTGCTACATAACTCTTCGGATGTATAGAGTGTGCAGGAAAGACTGGCACCTTTCGTGTGAGGGCTTGTTGAGTCCTTTTCAGGGCTGCTCATCCACCTTTGATGTCTACCTAGCTGTAGCATGCAGGTTGAGGGTAACTGATAGTCCTCAAACTTGTTGGTGAGTTAGAGGGATATCTACCTAAGCATATGAAGACTTTCTTCAGGGGAATGGGTGCTTAAGGGTAATTTGTTCCAGTAGCTATGAAGGTTGTTAAAGCGGATGTGGAATGTTTAAAGGCACAAAGGTCATCTACTGCAGCCTGGGCCACCACCGCCACCACCAGCCATCTTGATTTTTGTCTTGTTACTATACTTGGATGAAGCTGGAAGAAAGAATGTGGCTGATGATTTTGCAAAAGCCTGCCTCATTTAAATCCAATTCATATGCAAATCAAGACATTACCTTGTGATGTTATTGTTCCTCTTCTAAATGAAGTATGAATAACACATCCTGGTTCCTAGCAAGTTTTCAGTTTACTAAGGATTCTGGTTCTGATACTCCCTAACTGTGTGGCCTTCAGCAAATCAACTCATCCTTGATCATCAGTTTTCCCATATATAAAATGAGGGGGAGAGGGCTACGTAACCCTTGAAATCCCTTCTCAGCTCTAAATCTATGATCTAAGATCTTAAGGTCTTTTTTTTTTTCATGAAAACTGTTATCTAGCAAAATATTCTCCCCATTTGCAAAATGTTCTGTGGATTCATGATGTTCTTCCTATTATCATTCCTATACCCTTGCCTTGAGCACTCACTATTACTAGTACCTTCTGTAGCAGACTTTCCCATGATTCCTGGATATAGGGTGTCTCAGAGAAAGCAACTGGAAAAGAAAAAGAGAAGAGAAGTAGAGGACACAGAATAGTTTTATTTCCATGAATAGGGTCACAAGTTCCTGTGCTGGAGATAACGAAAATGAAAAACCACACATTTCTGTCTGTGCTTCTGACTAGAGAACTTGCCAGGACTCAGTTGCCTTCAGTGCCTAGGCTCTAGCCTTCCCACTGTCACCTTTCTGTCATTCTGGGGCCTCTTTTCTCATTGGTGAGTTCCTTTTAGGACTTCCATTTTGGGAACTGGCTAGTCTGGAGAGGCTTCTCCATTCCCCTTTTAAGACTTTCTAATCATGTTCTCTTTCTTCCTATCCAATCTTTTCCCTCTCCCCTTTATGCTTTGTCTTCTCCCATTAGAATAAAAGTTCCTTGAGGGCAGGAATTATTTTTTTGATTTTTGTATTTCCATATCTTTTGATCTTCATATCTCCATTTTTTAGCACTGTGCCTGGAATGAGTTAAGAAATTAACAGATGCTTATTGATTTGACTTGCCTTTCTTGCTCTCAAAGAGCTAGTAATCCAACAGGGTTTATCTAATTTGTATACAAATAATTTCAAAACAAGAAAAAAAATGTGATAGGTGCAACAAGAGATAAATGGCTCACCCAGGCCTGACCTACCCACCAAGGGAGTTTTTTTTTTTAATGACATAAAGGTTGGCTATATGATCAGGGGTGAGCAGCTGTCCAATGTTTGATTTAAGGACAAAGTAGGAGGGAGCAGAGGGAATTGCAATACAATGATTTCAGGTTAGACAGTCAGAAGGGCTTCTTGACTTTAAACAAAATGAGATCTGGAATTTGTTGGGGTTGAAGGTTATGAACTCTCTGCTACAATTCTTAAAGAAAAGGGTTCCTGTCTCAGGGAGGGAAGAAGGGAATGTAGAGCCTTGCCTGAAACCTCAGTGAGAAGCAGGCTGATATCCCGGATTCTTCAGCCAAGTCATTTTTACTGTGTTTGTTTACCGGCTTGACTTCACAGCCTGATGCCCTATGTCACCATGCAACTCAACTGCCTGCCAGACCCCTTTGAAAAAGCTTCTCAGAACTGCTTTTAGTTTGGGATGTTTGTGGGCGAATTTAGCCTCCAGCTGGCCTTTCCCTACATACTTTAAAAACAGTGTTAAGCACTTAACTTTAAAGAAAGAAGCAAAAAACCTTCAGAAACAAATCAACATACATTTACAACTGTTTACACTTAAAAATGAGTTTCCACATATAATATGTCCATAACAGCTTGTCACTCCCTCTGTATTCCCTTCTGTTCTCTGTTTGTTCATTCCATTCTGTTTTTGTGTATGCATTTTTCTTTCATATTGCTGTCCTCAGGGCAGATACTGTTCTGCTTCTGCTTTCTTTGCTTCACATCCCTTCATATAAGTCTTTCCAAATTCCTTTATATTTCTCATATTCATCCTGTAGTATTCCATTACATTGATATAACACAACTCATTCAGCCATTTACCAACTGTTGGACATGTCTATTATTTCTTGTTATTTGCAATTGCAAATAATGCCGGGTTATATATTTTTGCACAGACTCTCTCTCTCTCTCTCTCCCTCTCCCTCCCTCCCTCTCTCTCTCTCTCTCTCTCTCTCTCTCTCTCTCTCTCTCTCTCTCTCTCTCTCTCTCTCTCTTTGTCTTTGTCTCTGTCTCTCTCTCTCTCCCTCTCGTTTTTCTTTCCCTGTCTTTCCATCTCTATCTCTCATTGCAAAATCAGTAAGTAGACTCTCAATGATGCATTTATTTTGTTACAGTTTTGTTATTTTTGTGATGCTACAATATTCCTGAATTATCCTTCATTAAGATTTTCCTTGTATTTCTCATTATTTGTCCTTCCTGAGGGGGAAGTCAAGGCAGGGCTATATCACAAATGTAGGTAGTGAGAGCTTTTCTTGTTGGAGAGTAATCAACACCCAGAGTGCATACAGCAAAGTAGGGCAATGAATAGGCTCATCTTCATGAGTTCAAATTTGACCTTAGACACTTACTTTCTGTGTGACCCTGAGCAAGTCACTGAATCTTGTTTGTCTCATTTCCTCATTTGTAAAATGAGCTGGAGAAGGAAATGGCAAACCAAACCAGTGAAGAGTTGGATATGACTGAAATGACTGAACAATAACAACAACACACAGAAAATGATGAGTTTGACTTCTGTTTCTTAACTATCCAGGATTGATCTTGGGCAAATTAGTTAACTTCTTTGGACCTCAATTCAACTCAATGGCTATTTTCTTTGGGAGGTCTTCCCTGGCATCTTCCAGGCCATGATGGCCTCCCTACTCTCAGTTTATGTAGTACTTTGACTTGTATCTTTCTATATTTCATGTAATTTTCCCTTCCCTCTATTTTTTGGTTCATTCATTCAGTTGTGTATATCAGGAAATCTTTTGCAAAGGGTGCATCAACAGATTGTCTTATCACTATATGCATCATCTTCCTAGTGGTGTCCAAAACACATCTTTCTGACTTCTCTTATATATGTTGTCTTCCTTTGTTAACATGTGAGTTAACATGTGAGGGAAGGGGCCTTTTGCATTTGTATTCTTGGCATTAACACACTGACTACCTGGCATGTGTCAAGCATATAATAAATGCTTATTAATTAATTCATTCATACATCTATTCATCTATTCTACCACTGGAGATTTCATTCATTCCACCACTTTTTTTTTTCAGAGTTGTCTTGCAGACAGTTGTGACAGCACAAAGAGGATGTGACTTGCTGAGTGTCATATCACCAGTGTAGGACAGAGATTAGCTCTCCCTGATTCCAACATTAATCCTTTATCCATTTTACCACACTACCTGTCATGTTTTCTATCTGTCTGTGTTGGTGTCTTATCTCTTGAGTAGAATGGGAACTCCATGGAAAACTTTTTGTGCCATTTTGTGCCTAGTATTCTAGAAATAGAAAGCTCTTCATCAGTGTTTGCAGAATGAGTGAATGAATGAATCAATCTTTGGAATGGATAGAATAATCCCTTTCCTCCTGATCTCATAGTATTGCTATATGTTAAAGAGTTTTGTAAATCTCTACAAGCGATAGAAGTGGGAATCGTTGAACTTCTTGGTTCCAGTGATATGTACGCATCAACTCTTGGAGCCTAGCTGTTCATATTGACTCCCTGTCCTCAGGCTTTGGTTCTTGGCTTTGAGATGAGAAAAATTCCAATTCTTCTGCCAGTGGGGCCTATGGAAAGGGGGAGAAAAATCTTTTAATTGGACTTTGCAATGGGTTTTGCTACCAGGATTGGTTGCCTCTCTTTCCCTGAGAGATCAAATGTTCCACAAACATGTTGATAAAAAGAGATTTATTGATCATGGTTTATCTTTTTTCATCACCATCTGCCCTCCCTGACAGGCGGCCCAGGAACCGAGATTCATGTCACCCCCACATGGAGATTTATGGCCCCCCGTGCCAGGAGCAGCACTTTTTCACCGGGCCAGGAATCAATATCTACAATTCACCCTCTCGTCTGCTGATGCTCATAATAACCCCATGGAGCCATAAATGGGGCAGCCGCTCGATTTTATTGCTTGCCCAGGCACCGAAAACATCCTCACCTTAAATAGTGTGCCCCAATTAATGAATCATCAAGGCTTCTACGTTTCAGGAAGAAGACAAGGCCCACAAGGCCAGATGAGGCCGACAGGTGCCTGTTTGGGTGCCTGTAGTGGAAACCGACAATATTCCCTGAGAGCACACAGCCAGGGAAACCACCAATAATAATGATGCCATATTTCTATGACATTATATGTGTGTATAGAATGGTATACATGTATTATATACACATATATACATGTTATATATGTAAATATAGTGTATATGTGCTATACAAAAAAGATGTCTGTACAACAATCCTTTGAAAGAAATAGTAGTAGTAGTAATAACTTGCATTTATATTGTACTGAAGAGCTTTCTAAATATTATCCCATTTGATCCTCACAAAAACATAGGTGTTATTATTATCCTCATTTTACAGATGAGGAAACTGAGGCAGGCAGAGATTAAATGACTTGCTCGGGGTCATGTAGCTCATGGTGTCACCTGCTAGAACAAAGAGGGACCTTCAAGATCGAGTCAGCCAAATTTCCCCTTTTTTTAGATGGGAAGGTTGTATAAAAAATTCTTTTGTAGGTTATAAGTTGGAGGAGATGGTGTCTGAAGTCCCCACTGACTGTGAGTCAGCGATTCTGTGAGATGGAGACCCTGAGTAGGGAAACCAATGGTTTGAGCTTGTCTGAGCCCTATATGGCAGATGTGAGATTGAAAACAGGTTCTCTGATCCCAGGCCTCTTCTGAAGCATCACTTCACCTCTTTTAAGTACTGGGGCCCTTGTGAACCCCTCAACTCCAATTCTAGAGACCTTTGCATAGCATGTCTTGACTTTGCTATATTTAACTGAAGGGTAGAGGTGCAATAGAGGGACCAGTTGGGTTTTTCTTCATCCCCAGATATTCTGTCCTAATGTCCAAATATCTGGCTCAAGGGAGGCTGTAGAATAGTGCACAATCTTAATGCTTTAGTGAAAAGTATGACTGTTTCCTTTCCTCCTCAGGAGAAAGTGATGAGGCTCACTTGTTTTCTGTCCCTTTCTACCCTAAGGCTAGAACCCTGAGTTATCCAGATGCAGCCAAATCCTCTCTTTTTCTCTGTTGGGTCCTACCCATACGCATTCCAGAGCCAAAGATGTCTCTCAATAAAAAATAGCTTCCTGTCCCCCACTCCACCTTATTTATAAAGACATTTAATTAAATATTTATTGGTTATGATAATTAATCAATAATTGATAATTAATTATTAACTAAAAAATCTTGAAAGGCAGAGTGTGACAATGATAAGAACTTTGGACAGGGGGTCAGGAGACCTCAGTTCAGATCTTCCTTAGGTAAGTCATTTAACCTTTTTTAACTCATTCATCTGTAAAATGGGGAGAAAAATACTTGCAAAATCCGTCTCACAGGGCTACTGAAAGGAAAGTGTTTTGTAAAGCATAAAGTTCTATATAAATTATCATTATGAAGTGTCTATTGTGTATGGAATACTGACAGAGGGAAAGATTTAGTTAATCTGACATAATTCCCCATCCTTCTGGAACTACAGTTAGGTAGATCAATAAAATATAAACAGATAGCTTTTAACACTCAATATTAGATGACAAAGATATTAGTGAGGTACAAACAAAGGGCCAAGGGAAATTGCTATTCTTTTTCTACTCTTCTTTTTTCTCTGTCTTCTTTCCTTCCTCTATGTGGCAAAGGGAAAAGAATATTGGCCAAAGCCCACAAGACTTGTCCTACATTTGTGACCTCAGAGAAGTTCCTTAGTGTCGCTGAGTCTCTGTTTCTTGGTCTGCAAAATGGAGACAATAATCACTACCCTGTGTTCCCCATCCTACCTGCCCTGTCCATGGCTCTAGTGATGCTTTAATAAAAATTGTTGTGAAAATATTTGTTCCAGTCTATTACAGTAGCTACCTGCAGTGGATAGAGTATTCATCTTCATCAGTTCCAGTCTGGACTCAGACACTCACTAGCTATGTGACTCTGAGCAAATCTCTTAACCCTGTTTGTCTCAGTCTTCTCATCTGTAAAATGAGCTGGAGAAGGACAAGACAAACCACTCCAGCACCTTTGCCAAGCAAACTCTAGATGAAGTCACAAAGAGTTGGACACAACCGAAATGACTAAATAATAACATTGCTGTAGTTTTCAGGATTTTGGAGACGTTTTCATTTTTATTTTGGTCCGAACATTGGACTGACTAATGAATACAGAATGGTGGAGACTTTTGGAGGGTACATTTCTAACTTAAGAGAAAGCTCAGAGACACTGAGGCATTAGAAGTGGAAGTGGATTAGGGGCAACTAGGCAGGACACAACTTAATTGATGGTTGGACTTGGGGATAGAATGCTTTTTGGCCAATGGCAAGAGGAGGGAGTTATTCTTTTCAGATATTGTTCCCCAGACCTAATACACCCTCTTCTTCAACTTTTCAGCCCTCTCAATAAGTATCAGAGATGACTAAAGTTCTATTTTTTCTGAACCAGGGCACTTTGCCAAATCTCCCCTCCTGCAACTTGAGCTGTTGTCAATAGTTCCTAAATACAGTGGGTAGATGATTTTACTTATTTAATTTTCCCCTCTCTGGGCCTTGCTTTCCCTGTTTGTAAAACAAGGAGGTTAGAGTAAGACCTGTATTAACTGATATAGAGTAAGTGAGCAGAATCAGGAGAACAATGGTCAAAGGGTATTAGTAAGCAATTTTCAGATGAAGGAATCAAAACTATCAATAATCACATGAAAAAAAGTTCGAAATCCCTCTTGATTAGAGAAATACAAATTAAAATGACTTTGAGGTATCCCCTCACACCTATCCTATTGGCCAATACAACAGTAAAGAAAATTGATAAACATTAGAGGGGATGTGGCAAAATTGGGATACTAATGCATTGCTGGTGGAGTTATGAACTGATCCAACCATTCTCTCTAGGGAAATTTGGAATTAATGTCCAAAAGGCTATAAAACAATGCATACTGTTTGATTCAGTCATACAACTACTAGATTGGTATCTTAAAGAGATTTTAAAAAAAGGAGGGGGAGTACCTATTCGTATAAAAATATTTATAGCTGCTCTTTTTGTGGTGGCAAAGAATTGGAAACTAAAGGGATGTCCCTCAATTAGGGAATGATTGAATAAATTGTGATTTATATAATATATGATGGTGATGGTATACTATTGTGCTATAAGGACTGATGAACAGGATGATTTCAGAAAGAGCTGGAAAGACCTATGTGAACTGATGTAGAGTGAAATAAGCAGAACCAGGAGAACACTTACACAGAAATAGCAATATAATACAATGTTAACTGTGATAGATTTATCTATTCAATGATCCAGGACAATTCTGAGGGACTTATGACAAAGAATGCTATCCCCCTCCAGAGAAAGAACTGTTGGAATCAGAATGCAGATGAAAGCATATGATGTTTCAGTTGTTTATTTGGGTTTGGGTTTTGGGGTTTTGGTTTTATATAATTTTTCTTCACAGAAATGAACAATTTGGAAATATGCTCTGCACGATAATACATATATTATATATATATATGTACATATATATATATATATATACATATATATTCCAGATCAAATTGCTTATCAGCTCTGGGAGGGGAGGGATGGAGGAAGGGAGACAATTTGGATCATATAACTTCAGAGAACATATGAAAGTTTGTTATTACATTTAATTGGCAAAATTTTTTTTAAAGAATCAGGAGAACAAAGTATATAATGAGTACAATAATATAAATGAAAAGAACATTGAAATAAAGTCAAATTCCTAACAGTTGTGGTCACTATTATTGGCTTTAAAGTGATAATATGATGATGAAATACACTTTCTTCCTTTCAGTAGAAAGGTTGAAGTGTGGAATGTTGAATGCACCATCAAACTCAGTAATTAATTAATTAATTTGGAGGGGTGGTAAGAAGGTAAATGTTTGCTGGGTATATATAGAGACTATATAGAAATGATTGATATAAAAAGGAAGGATTACAATTGACTTAAAAAAGTAACAACGACAAAATCCTCATGACCTTATATTTTGATTTTGGCAGTAGCTTGCTAATGAATGCTTGGATTCTTTCTCCATTCCAGTCCATTCTCTACTGAGCTCTCAAATTGATCTCCCTAAATAGAAGATCTGACTCTGTTACCTCCTCATTCAATAAATTCCTGTGGTTCACTATTACTTCCATGATTAAATATAAAACTCTCAGTTCCCTCTGCCTTCATCTTTGCCTCTTTTTACACCGTACCCATCCCCACCAACTTTGTGATCCATATTTTCAGAGTTATTTTTCTCTAAAATTTTATCTTTGTTTAAATTGTTCTCCTCCTGCTCACTTTTTCTGCTTGGATTCAGAAAGGTCTTCTCAGTTTCCTCTTTGACTGTCCATTTCATCATTTCTTATGGCACAATAATATTCCATTGCATCTTTATACCATTATTTGTTTAGCTATTCTCTTCCCCAATAGGCGAACACACCCTTAATTTCCAGTTTTTGGGTACTATAAAAATTGCTACAAATATTTGTATACACATTGGTTCTTTCCTTCTTTTTAAAAAAATCTCTTTGGGGTGTAGGACTAACTGTGGTATATAGTTGGACCAAAGGGTAAGTGCATAAGTTTTTTGAGCATAATTCCAAATTGATTTCCAGAATGACTGGACAAATTCCACTAACGGTGTATTAATGTGATTTTTACTCAATTGCCTCTCCAGCATTTATCATTTTCTTTCTTAAAGCTTTCAAAGATATTTTTCTTTACAAAATTTTTGTCCTTTTATGTTTTTAGGTCTGTTCACTCCACTGCATGTCAGTTCATGCTTTTCAGATACTCTGAAACAGTTTCTTTCAACATTGCCTATTGCTCAAAAATTTTTTATTACATTCTCATTCCACAATCAAGCCATTCTCCAGTTGATGAGAACCCCCTTTTCAGTTTTTCTTTTGCTTTCCTTGTGATTACTATTGCTTCCCCAGTACTATCCTTCCTCTTAACCCTCTACCCTCCATTCCTACCTTTTACCCTTTTGGGATTGATGAATTTGGCACCAAACTGTTTGTGCATGTGTATGCTCAACCTTCCTTTGCTCATTTCAGATGAGAAGTTCATCTGGTTTCTTCTACCACATCCCATTTTCTATGCTTGCATAATCTCCTTATGTAGCCCAATTATGAAAAAGAGTAAGCTGAATCTCTTCTTCTTTTATAGCATATTCCTTCATTCCCTCCCCACTTTCTCCTTTTTTAGAATCAAAGAACACAATTGATCCATCTGTGATACTCTTTTTTTTTCTTATTTAACTATCTTAAAACCAGTTGAAGACAATAAAGTTCTTAAGGGATACTTGTTTCTTCTCCAACTATTTGAATGTTAGTCCTTCATCATCCTTCAGCCCTTTCAAAATGCTTAAATAAATTTACTTTTCTGGGTTTCTTTTAACATTTGCATTTACATTTCAGAGCTTATTCTGCTCTCTTCTGTTTTGTCAAATAGGCTTAAAAGTCCTCTATTTCTTTAAAGATACATCCCTATTTGATTATACTCAACTTTGGCAGGTAAGTTAATTCCAGGTTGTAAACCAGTATCTTCTACCTTTTGGAATATTATATTTTAAGATCTCTCCTTATTGGTAATAGAAGGTACCAGTTTGTTCGTGATCTTAAGTATAGTCCCTGAGTATGTGAACTCCTTTTGACCATTTGCAGTATTTTTAACTGAAGTAAAAGCCAATTTGGGGTGTTTTTAGGAGGTGACTGGTAAATTCTATCAATTTTTACTTTCTACTAGATCTGGGCTCTTTTCATTTATGATTTCTTGTAATTTAATGTCCAGACTTTTTGTTTTGGCATGGTTTCAAGGAATCCATCACTTCTTAAACGATCTCTCCTTGTTTTGCTCTTCAAGTCATTAAAAAATTAAAAAAAATATATTAGATACCTTATGTTTTCTCCTTTTTTTTTCTTTTCTGATTTTGGTGTAATATTTCTTTCTGGTTCATGGAGTCACTGATTTCTCAGTGTTCTATTCTAGTTTTCAAGGATTTTGTTCCTTAGGTAAATCTACCATTTTCTCTTCTAAGCTACTTATTTACTTTACATTTCTTTCTTCAAGAGTTTTAAATTTTTTTTATGTCTTATTAATTTCTTCTTATATCCATGTAGTTTTGGTGAAAATCTATTTTTCCCCTTCATATCTTTGCTTACATTATTATGGACTTAGATTTGCAATAATTTTTGGTAATGGGTGGTGTTTCCTATTTACTCATCTCTTCAGTTTTAGTTCAGGTTAACTGGAATTGGAGCTTTGTGCCAGGGCCAGGATCCATTTCATATTGATTTTGGGCGAGGCGATCAGACCTGCTTGTTCTCATTCTGTATCCCCTGTGTTTCTGTCATGACCTCCACCTCTTGGGGTTAGGTCTCCCTGGGTCTTTGAAATTCAGAATACTGGATCTTTATGGCATCTCTGGATAGGGTACAATGAACTATAATCTGGGCTGACCTAGTCCAAGCCCTGTTCTTCCTGCCCTGGTTGCTGTCATTCAAAGGGGCTTTCAAGGTCTCTGCTATGAGTTTCTAGATCTCTGTGGCTTTCTGGGAGAAATCATTCTCTATGGCTCCACATAGAGTCTTTTAGACTACACTTGTCTCTCAGGAGTCTACTTCCTTATTTGCCTATGCTGGCACTGGTTTTGTTGGCATCCCCTTGGCCTTCTGGTAGTCTTTTTGTGAAGTTCTAGGGTAGAAGAATCCCTGTAGTTTTTTAAATTGGATTTCTTGATGGTTGTTTGGTCTGGAATGACATTCAGATTTTTGCTAGAGTAGATATGTGGGAGTGGATCTGTCTGCTTTCACTTAGGCAGACATCTTGGCTGCAAGTTCTCCTAACTGTTTCTTTACCATTGGGACTTGTGTATCTAATCAGTTCCAGTGATTAATTTCCCATTTTTTAAAACCAGGAGCAAGTAGTTTTAATTATTTCTGCTTTGTAGTATCAAGATCTGGTACTATAAGACCCCCTTCCTTCCTCTTTTGCATTTCATTACTTTCCTTGAGATTCTTAACCTTTTGAGAGTTTTTTTCCTACCTCTGTAAAGTAACCATTTAGTTGTTTAATTGGTATGGCACTGAATAAAGAAATTAAAATAATATTGCCATTTTTATTTTATCGATATGGTCCAATGATGAGCAATTAATATCTTTCTAAATATTTAGGTCTATATTTTTATAAACATTGTTTTAATTTTAATTTTTAAATATTTTGCTATGTTTACATGATTCATTTTCTTTCCCTCCCCTTTTCCCTCCCCCCTCCTAGAACCGACAAACAATTCCAATGGATTGTACAAATGCCACTTGATACTTATTTCCATATTATTCATTTTTGCTATAGAGCGATCTTTTAAAGCCTAAACCCTGAATCACATACCCATATATACATGTGATAAATGATGTCATATGTTCTTTTGCATTTCTACTCCTATAGTTCTTTCTCTCAATGTGGTTAGCATTCTTTCCCATAAGTCCCTTAGGAGTATCTTATCTTGTTGCATAAAAATTGTTTTTATGCTTATAAAATTCTTATGTATGTCTTGGTAGGTAGACTATTTTATACGTTTTGTACTTTTCTTATACTACTTCTTACGATTCTGTTTTGCTGGTAACATACCAAAAGGCTTATAATTTATGTAGATTTATTTTATATATTGTTAGTTTGCTGAAGTTATTGTTTCGATTAAATTTAATTGAATCTCAATGATTCTCTAAGGAGACCATCATGCCATCTATAAAAAGGGATAATTTTGTTTCTTTTTTTACCTCTGCTTATTCTTGTTTGTATTATTGCTATAGCTAGTGTTTCTAGAACTATTATCAGCTTATAGTGGTAATAATTAACAGGACCCTTCATCTTATAGAAAAGGCCTCTGAAAAGCTTTGGAAAAGGCCTAAAAAGACCTTTTTATTATAAAAGAACCCATTACACACAATGTTGATTCTTGGTTTTAGATAGATATAAATTTACTATTTGTTTATTACTTACTATTAAATTATTTTGCTTTTTAATGTTTTATTTTTTAAACTCTTAGCTTCCATCTTGAAATCAATAGTGTGTACTTGTTCCAAGAAAAAAAGAGTAGTAAGAGTTAAGCAATGGGAGTTAAGTGATTTGCCCAGGGTCACACAGCTAAGAAGTGTGAGGTCAGATTTGAACCCAGGATCTCTTATCTCTAGCCCTGGCTCTCAATCCACCTAGCCACTTAGCTACCCTCACTTTTTAAGGTTTTACATAGAAATTGGTTTTGTGTTTCATTAAGTTTTTTCTGCATCTATTAATATAATCATATCATTTTGTAATTTTGTTATTAATAGTTTTCTTATTTTGAACGCAACATGAATTTATGGTATATATCCAACCTTGTCATAGGATGTGGAATACCCGAGTCTATTTTAAGGCAACAGAGAAGGAGTTAGTAGATAAGGAGATACTGAAGATTCAAGACAGAGGAAATGATTTAAGGGGCATCAGGTTAAAGTTCTGCTACTTCTGAGGTCTCTAACAAGGTCCAGAGGACCGTTTGTAAGAATACTCTTAAGGACATTCTTTTTGGGAGTACATATTTAACTAATTGGTCACTGAAGCCTCTAGTAAAGCTAAAGAAAAATTATTCTTCCAGTTTTACTGGGTGGTTTAAAACATTTCTTATATTTTTTTGTATCATTGGATTTTTTAGTTATATGCCACTTTTTTTAGGGCATTCACTGAGAGGTTAAAGTTTCCCAGCTTCTTTTGTTAAGTCTTCTAATCACTCTTGAAGTCCTTGTGGCCTTGCATAGTCATTTCTGGGAATATTGTAGAAGTAATCTGTTCTAGAGTTTAATCTTGAGAATCTGTGTCCTGATGATAATTTTTCATTTTATTGTAGAACCCCACTCGAAGCTACCTCCAAAATTCACATTTATTCCCCTGGGAGGTGGGAACTACCTATGATGCAAGGCACTTTGCAGGTCTACACTGCAAAACTATAGCTAATGAGTCTCCACTGGTGCTCTTACCTTTAATAGTCAGCTGGATGACACAACTGGATCAAAGCACAGGCATTTACTGAGTAGGCATCATAAGATCAGCAGTTATAAAACTTTCCCCTCATAAACTTGGGTCACTCTTTCCTCAGTTCAAAGAGATGACACACATAGAGTCTTCTGACAAAGAGGCACACAATTTGCACATGTGACCAGAGTAACTCACACCTGGGGAGAAAGATCCCAATGTTCTTTCCCTTTTGGTGGTATTCTAGTGCTGCTCCCAATGAGTGCATCATTTCTGTTATGCAGGTCACACAGGTTTGTTTCCTAGGTCAATTCCTCTTTGTAGCTCAGCTTCTCTAGGCTAGGACTGGCTCTCTCTCAAGCCACAGAAATTCTCTGCTCTTGTTATTTAATTAACTGACTCTATTCCTAGTCAGTTGTATCTCTGCTACAGGATGCCATGGCTAATGGGGAAAGGAAGGAAAAAGAAATCACAAAGACTTTTCTCAAAATGTTCCTCCTAAGGGATGATTTTTTTTCATTCTTCATAACCCTATTTGGGGTTTTCTTGGCAAAGATACTGTGGTGCTTTGCCATTTCCATGTCCAGCTCATTTTATAGGTAAGAAAACTGAGGCAAACAGGCTTAAGTTACTTGCCCAGGGTTACATAGCTAGTAAATGTCTAAGGTCATATTTAAACTCAGGTTTTTCTGATCCACTATCCCCTTTTCTTCCATAGCTAGATCTTTTTTCTGCTGACTTCTAGTAGCATTAGAGCTGTCCTAGGCCTTTACTGGCTGCCTGACAACTGCGTCTTGCTTTTTAAAAGCATGACTGGGGACATAGGGGAAACCTTGATCAGGCTAATTTTCCTCTAATTCCATAAAGCCTGAGTGAAGAACATTTTTTTAACTCATAAAGGGGACAGGGAACTACAGACCATACACTTTGTTTAAGATCTTAGTACTCCATTGTCTTGCTTTGTGTGATTGCATCAACAGGGCTGGTGGGGAAATCAATTGATGGGGGCAAGGGTTGTATGTCTCCCCATCAACTTTTCTCCCTTGTTCTCTCTCATACTCTCTTTCTCTTTGTTTGTTTGTTTGTTTGTTTGTTTGTTTGTTTCTTTCTTTCTTCCTTTCTTTCTTTCTTTCTTTCTCCTATCTACTGTTCTTCCTCCTTTTTTTGTCCCTCCCCATTTCTCTTTTGTTCATCTTTTCCTTCCCACTAATTCAACTCAATTAATTTCCTTGAGCATCATTAATCACCTGCTGGGTCCAGAATTCTCATCCTAGCATTGGAGGAGAAGCAAAGAGTACTGGAATGAGACATAATTCGGGCCTTAATAGAGCTCATAGACTAATAAGGAGATTAGAAAAATAGGCAGAGGACCATAACACACAGTAATATATGATGAGTACATCAGAGGATAGAATTTCCAAAGGTTGGGATAAAATCCAGACAGTAGCTTCTGCTTGGGATCTGATTTTTGACTAGTGTTGAGAAACTGGTTATTGAAGCAGCAATGATGGGAACTTGTGAGAAAGTGATTAATTCATTTTAGGATTCAGATAAAGCCACACATCAGCTCTTTTACATATTACCAATGATATCTCAGGAAAATCACTGAACCTTTTTGGGTCTCAGTTCCTTATCTGCAAAATGAGGGGCTTGGACTTGTGGTTTAATCATTTAGTTGTGCCCAACTCTTTGTGACCCTGTACAAGGTTTTGTTGGCAAAGACACTGGCATGGTTTTCCATTTCCTTCTCCTATGGGTTAAGGCAAACAGGGTTAAGTGACTTGCCCAGGTGCATAGTTAGCAAGTGTCTGAGGCCAGATTTGAGAACTCAGGTCTTCCTGACTCCAGGTCTAGCACTCTATCCATTGATCCACTTCCTGGGTGACCACTAAGGTATCCTTTCAAGGTTGAAATATATAATGTTACGAACCTATGATAATATGATACCCAGCACAAATTTTGGAGAAATTTTGGGTTTCCAAAAGCTCAGAGAAAGGAATGGTATAGGGGACAGGGCACTGGGCTTGAAATCAGGATGCCCTATATTCAAATCCCTCCTCATATACTTACTTTCTTTTTTTTCTTTTTTTTTCTTTTGTTTAACCCTTAACTTCTGTGTATTGTCTCCTAGGTGGAAGAGTGGTAAGGGTGGGCAATGGGGGTCAAGTGACTTGCCCAGGGTCACACAGCTGGGAAGTGTCTGAGGTCGGATTTGAACCTAGGACCTCCCCTCATATACTTACTTTCTGTGTGACCTTGAGGAAATCATCTAACTTCCTTATATTTCAGTTTTGTTATCTGTACAAATGAAGAGGGATTGATTTCAATGGCTTCTTAAGTCCCTCCCAGCTCCAAGTCTACGATGCTATGATAAGGAATAGTTGGATTCTTATGTTTCATCTGACACATTCCTAAGAGGGACATTACCCAAGAGGAATAGACAGCTCTCTAGTGTCTTTGTTGGAAAGGCATAAAAAAGAGCACCTGGGCAAAGGGAGGAATTAGGCAAAGAATTTAGGAAACAACCCAAATCTAGCATTGAAACATTATATTTGAGTGACAAGGGACTTTCATTATTTGGACATCTGTTGATCTTTATATAAAAAACTGAGCAGCTTCTCTGCTCTGTGGGAAGCCGTTCTATGTAGTAAAACCTTTGGAGAAATAGGATCAAATTTAGGGCCTGTTATCTGGATTCCCTACGTGACCAATCCAGGCTGAGGCAGTCTTTGTGTTTGGTCCTGGTCACTTGAGCTCAGTAGTATTCCATTACAGCCATATGCCATAACTTGTTCAGTCATTCTCTAGTTGATGGCCATCCTCTCAGAGACCATACATTTTTCCTGTCCTACTTCTGTTGTCCATGATAGTTCATTACTCTTGGTCAAAGGCTATTTGTTCTTTAAAACATTTGTTGATACATTTTCCCCCCTGAAAATTACCCTTCCATCTTAGAATCTATACTAAGTATCAGTTCCAAGGCAGAAGAGCAGTAAGAGCTAGGCAATGGGGGTTAAATGACTTGCCCAGAGACACACAGCTAGGAAGGATCTGAGGTCAGATTTGAACCCAAGATCTTCCATCTTCAGGCCTGGATTTCATCTACTGAGTCACCTAGTTCTCACCTAGTTTATTGGTTACTAAGAGAAAGGAGGAATTCATTCTTACCTTTAATAGTATAGTGCTACAATATTTGACTTGAGTTTTGTTGTCTTTCTGTGTCTTTATTTACATTGTCGTAGTCATTGTGCATGTTATAAAGACTACATCACTTCCATGTTTTGGAATTCTTCATATCATTCTTTCTATTCGTATGCCATTTCATTGTTTTGCACATCTATTTCCTCCATTGTTGGGTACATGCTTTCCCTCTATTTTCTAATTTTTTTTTAAAATTTTTAATCACACACATACAAACCTCCCCCTCCCCCCCAAAAAACCCAAACCAACTGCCATGGACTAAGGCCCTGGGGCAGATTGGATTCATTTGTTACCCCTGGCATTGTTGTTATTGTTCATTCTTTGTTTTCAGAGAGGACCAAATCATGGGGTAATGTCTTGGATCATTCTTGAACTGGATTTAAGTGAGGCAGAGCTCTGCCATAAGCCATAAGTCTCACTCTCTCTTCCAGGATCATCAAAAGTCCGGTGGCAAGACAAAAGTCAGATGCAGTGGATGACCTTGGCATATTTGATATCTGACCAGACTCTAATCACTTTACACTTCCTGCTTCAGCCACCTTCTTGGCTGTTGGAATAAATTGATCCCATCTGCTCAGTTCTTCCAGGGGTAATCTTCACATATTTGGGGTAGACATAGCCAAAGTTACTTTTTTTCTTTTCTTCCAGAAAATCAGACTGCAAATACTTTATTGCACAGAGAACAACATTTTTTTAAACCCTTACCTTCTGTTTTAGAATCAATATTAAATATTGGTTGCAAGGCAGAAGATTGGTAAGGGCTAGGCAATGAGGGTCAAGTGACTTGCCCAGGGTCACATAGCTGGGAAGTGTCTGAGGCCAGATTTGAGCTGAGGACCTCCCGTCTCAAGGCCTGACTCTCAACCCACTGAGCTACCCATTTGCCCCTAACATTTTTTTAAAGCAGGTAAATTTATAGCTGGGAATACTACCTAACTGCATTTTAAAATTTTATTTTAAAAATATTTTAAAATCACACATTAGAAGTCTGTCAGTTCCCTGGATTACCTTGTTTGCTAAGACAGTTTTCCTGGGATGTGGCCACTGGGCATGCTATAGCTTCTTGAAGCCACAGGTGAGGGTTGGGTGAGAGGTGGACACCACAGGTAGATAAGCAGCCCTGAAAGGGCTCAGCAAGCTCCCATAATAGAAGTGCTAGTCCTCTCTGCATGCCCCATATACCCCTGCTTATGGCATATTAAACCATGAATGATCTCCTTTTGGAGATTTCTTTCTTTATGTAATCTGCATTTCTCCTTTAAGATGTTTTGTTTCAGATCCACACAGACCTGGATTTATTCCTGAGGGTCTTGACCCCAAGGGGATGAGATATGAGTTTTTCTTTCTCCATCTTGTTGCCCCAACCTGGTTTAATTCCAGAGAAATAGCCAAAGCAAAGCTTACAAGCTTTGCTCAAGTTTTGTCATCAGGATCCCTTCCAGACAGGTATTGTTGTTGTTTGTCCTTTGTTTTCTCCATAAGATATGGATGCCGGATAAAGAATAACAGTTTATTTTCCTTTCCACAGGAAATATTTAATACAAAGAGGCTAGAAAGCACATACAAAAAGATATGGAAAATATCATCATGTGTACTCAGATTTCCTGGGAAGTAAAATACCTATGTGGGACTTTGGACCACATATTTTTCATTCATTTTGGGGGAATTGATGAGGGAATCTTGAGTTCTATGTCTCTACTTATCCAAAACATTATTCTGGCTTTTTTTAAAAAAATACATTCAACTACAACATTCTCTAGGCTGAGACAACTTCTATAGCTCCCATAGACACTGGAGGAGAGAAAGGGGACAGAATTGTTCTCTCTGTCTCTTTTCCTTCCCCCTACTGGAAATCCAAAGGAGAGATAATATGCACGATAACAGGATATTTTTAAAAAATTATATTAAAAAGTCTTCTTTTTAGTTTCTCTAGAAATATAGAGAAATAATATTTCTTTAGCTTAAAATCCTTGCCAGAGTTTTCCCTTTAGGAAATCAGGAAGAACAAAAGCTAAACCCTTTATTTGAAATCGAGTAAGGTGATAACCAAACTTAACTCTAGCCTAGATAATTGCCTTCCTTCCCTACTCCCTCCCACCCCGAAAGTGATAGGTACCACCACTTACCTCCACATGGTATCTTCTTTGGCATTCAAGGTTAAAATATTAATCACAGAAAGCATTCCTTTTCAGTTTTTGAAGGGAATGGTCCAGAAAGGAACAGAGTAGTTCTGGAATGTTAACTCCAAACTACATTTTAATGTATTATGATTTTTTCTTTTTTTCAAGATTCCTAAAATATTATTTAAAATCATCTTAGGATAGCTATGTCAGAGTGGATGGGGGACTGTATCGGTTTGAGACCTCCCTCTGTTTTTCTTTTCTCTGTCTCTCTTTGTCTCTCTGTCTCTGTCTCTCTGTCTATTTGTATGTCTCTTTCTCTCCATGCTAGAGAATGACTTGAATGTAGACTAATATTAAATTCAATAAAATGGTTTCTGGCAGACTTGAACCGAAATTACAGAGTAAATCATCATCTTCTTCTTCATTTATGTTAGTGTCATTTTTTTTAGCATCTGCAAAAGAGTAGACTGAAGTATGGACCTTTACTCTTATAGCCTACTAATGGAGTAGATTCCAGGATACAAAAATATGTTTCCCCTCACAAAAAATAGTCAGTTACCTTCAAGTCATGAAAACTCATAGGGATCAATTCGGAGTGACTATGTCATTCCAGAAAATCAGATATACATCTTTTAAACCTTATCTTTTATCTTAGAATCAATACTGCATATTGGTTCCAAGGCAGAAGAGCAATAAGAGGTTGGCAGTGGGGGTTAAGTGACTTTCTCAGGGCCATACAGCTAGGGAGTATCTGAGGCCACATTCGAACCCAGGACTTCTTATCTGTAGGCCTGGCTCTCAATCCATTGAGCCATCCAGCTGACTCCCAGACATAGTTTTGCATCATTCCAACAAAATACATGAATTCTCTCTGAGAGGAGGTGTCCCACTCAAACAGATCAGGGTTCCTCTGCTTAAACTCTGTGCATATGTATTAAATATGATTTATTGTAATCTTTTATACTTGCATATTAGAAGTTAATAGTTTATTTTGTCATATAATCACTTATAACTTCATAGTGGCAGTTAAATATACCCCACTTTTCAACTTTTGTAAGAAGTCTTATTGAGCTTTGTTCCTTAACACTAAAGTAACAGTAATTTCTTCTTGAGCCATTTTCAGGTTAATTGTTAGCATCTGTAATAGACTGGCTGCTTACTCTGCCATAACAGCTACCACCCAAGGTTATTAAATTTGTGTAATCCTTAGGCTAATTATGAGACACTACTTGGTATAGAGGTCTTCCATCTGGATAATAGCTATCTGAGGGTGTTGAATGGGTTTCAAGGCCAAGTTACCCAATAGATCAATCATAAAGTCAGAAAGGACTTAGTTTTGTACCTTTTGCAGTTGGCCCTCCTTAAACCTTTGACACCAAGTTCTGAAGCAAAACTTCAGTGATTAGTAAAATTTTAATTTACATAAATTATACTTATTAAGAAAGAGTTCTTCTGTGGCTTTCTCATGAACCTGCACTAATGTGTCATCAATTGACATAGGACCAAGAACTCTATAGGAGTTTGATGGGGAAGTACCTGAGGGAAGATTGGCAGTATTCGAGAGTCCCTTACTTGCTATCCATCCTAGATCGTGTCAGTTTTGCCATATCTTTAAACAAAACAAAAACAAAAATCTTGAAACAAAAGTATATATGTGAGTTGTGCACTGAATTTTGCTTTTACTTCTTTTAGTGGTATAATGATAATGCTTAGCCCCTTGAAGTTAATACAATGACAGGCTCATTTTTAGTTTTGCTAAGAACTGGGTTGATAGTAGAGAAACTTTAGTACCATTGCCATAGTACCTGCTAAGCTTGTAGAGTCCCCCCAGAAGAGGACCTCTGAAAAGTGGTTCTGAAGGACGAAAATCACTGATGTTCTCAGGACCTCAGATTCTGAATTAAGAAGGCTGGTTTTCTAAATGAAGTCAAGTCTTTCAAGGCATCATCAATAACTTGTCATTCTCTGAGTCAATTCTTCTTATGGTTGTGGAATGAAGACTAATTCTTGGCTTATCATTACAGCTACTTTCAACTTCCACTCCCATGTCTGGCCATACTGGACATTACAGAGTTATCTCCTATACATCCCCATCACCTTCTGGTTCTAGCCAGGCTGATATACTCCTTTGTTTCCTCCTCTTCTACCTACACCCATAGATAGAACAGGCTCATCTCTTACCTCTAGCCTTCTGGACCTTTGCTTATCTGATCCCTCTTGGAATACTCACTCTTATCTCCTCTAACCACTAATCAAGTCTAAGCCCTCATTCCATTTGTTTTTAAAGCCTTTTCTGACTTCATTTCCCATAAACTCACTCTCTTATTTCCATTCTCCCACTAGATTGTAAACTTCTATATGGCAGATGGAATATGTCATACCTATTCTTATTTTCCCTTTATTGTCAAACATCATGCTGAGCGACATTATTCCTAATCCGACGAATACAATGAGTAGGATACAATACAATGAAACTTCGAAAGAGTTGCCTTAGAAACAGACTGACAGATGAGCATTTCCTTTCCTTTGACCCCCTCTTTAAAAGTTTGCCCATCACTGGTTTAAATGATTAGAGGGGAATTCACGGTATGAAGACACATTTCACCATTATCCCTGCTTCCTTCTCTCCTCTCTTTGGCTTGAATTGGAGCTCCATTTGCCATATTTCAGGAATCAGGGTACCAGCCAGAGCCCAACCATTGTTCTGATAAGGGCACTGGACAGTGATGGGATGAGTGAGCTATCTTTTCTCTTTTAGCCTGCCTCTTACCTAGAGACTTGGCCTCCACCATAGTCAGGTTGTGCCAGTCACTATCTAGAGAGCCAGAATCTGATGGGCAAAATGCACACGACATATTGTAAGGCAGATAAAATGATAGCAGCTTTTCCTAGACTAGCATCTGCTATTCAATTGGGAAATTATGGTGGAATGCAACTGTTCTCAGCAACTCCCAGCTGCCTCCCCACCAGACAGTGCTTCTTGCTGCATGTAATGAGGGGAGACTGGCTTCAGCTTCTAGGATGGATTTTATTGAAGTTATTGAAAGATGCTGAATTCAGCAGCCCTTTAGATTTCTTCTACAGAAGGCTGAGGATGATGGGAGTATTTTGGAAGGGTGCTGGAGTTGCCAGTTGAACCTTAGTTCTCTCCCCAATAAAATGAGGGGATTGGATGATGATCTTGATGGACTTTTTCAGTTTTAACATTCTGGTACAATATAACAATCTAATAAAACAAGATCTAGTACCTACTGTTTACAAAGCCAGAATGTAGAGCTTTTTGTTGTTTGATCATATTAGCCTCTTTGTGACTCCATTTGGGGTTTCCTTGGCAAAGGTACTTGCCATTTCCTTCTCCAGCTCATTTTAAAATGAAAGAAACAGAGGCAACTGGAGTTAAATGACTTACCTATGATCATACAGCTAGTGATGCCAGATTTGAACTCAGATCTTCCTGAATCAAGGCTGAGTACTTTACTCACTATGCCTCCTCATTGCCCCCACATAGGTCCTAGGGGAGACTAAAATTTTCAAATAGGCTTAGTGTCTTATTTAAAATGAAAGGATTGGCTTTTTATTTTGCAAATGAGAAAACTGAGGCCTGGAGAGGATTCAATTTGCCCAGGACCACACAGCTAAGCGATGTTAGAGGGGAGATTTGAATCTAACTTTTTTGACTCATCAGATCATATATTTTCCTACTGCATCATATCTGATGAAAAGTAAAGAAAGGACCCTGGGCAAAGAAGTCAAAGTCCTTCTTCTCTTAGTATTGCAGTTTAAACTCAAGGCTTTTGGTGGTCAATTTGCATCTTATAATAATTATACTGTCATTACTGACAATACTGTCATTAAATACAGAATTCAAGACTTGGGCTGGGGAAAGAAGACTCAGTGATCTCTAAGATTCCATTGGGCTTTAAATCTATGATCCTGTGACCTTGACCTTGTCTACATAAGGACAACTGTCTAGTGGTGAGAAAAGGGGCAATTTGGTACAGAGAATCTCGGAACTATCTCTCTTAGAAGTGTCTTCACCACAAAGGCTGCGTTGTTTTTCTTTGCAGGGAACACTTCTGGCCATCGAGTCAACCTGTCAATGATGACTAGGGCATATTTGTAACCTTGACAATTGGGCATTGATATATAGTCGATCTGCAAGCACTCAAATGGGGTATATGCCAATTGTCTACCTCCTAGTCCCTTAATTCTGGTCACGCCCTGATTATATTGTAAGCAAACCTTGCATTTCTGGCATGTTCTAATTGCACATGTGGATATACCAGGAGCTACCAGTGCCTTCGAATACCATCCACTAAGGATTGGGTCCCATAATGACCTTTGGCATGCAATGCATTACATAGGGTATTATATAAAGATCTTGGAAGAATGGGTTTGTCCTCACTAGAAAACCATACACCTCTCACTAATTTGGCCCCTAGGTTTTCTACCCAGTGCTTCACTTCCCTCGGGGAGTATGCCTGTTTTAAATCTGCTTCTTCCACCAAGGGGAAGTTCAGCATATGGATTGGACCGAAACGGGCACCAAATTTGGCAGTTACATCTGCCCTCCTGTTTCCTAATGAGACTTCATCCACACCCTTTTGATGTGATTGGCAATGCATCACTACCACTTCCTTAGGTAACTGGACAGCTTTCAGGACTTGGTTTATAAGGCTCCCATAGGCTATCTCCTTCCCACCAGCTGTTATATATCCCCGATATTTCCAGATTTGGCCTGTACAATGTACTATATTAAATGCATATTTACTATCGGTCCAAACGTTCAACCTTTGACCCTGGCCAATTTCTAAAGCTCTGGTGAGACTCAGGATTTCAGCCCCTTGAGCACTCATGGACTTAGGTAGAGCTGCATACCATAAAGTCTCATCTTGAGTTACTACAGCCACGCCTGTATACCGTTCTCCATCTATCACAAATGCAGAACCATCGGTAAACAAAGTGAGATCGGGAGAGACCAAAGGAATATCGGTCAGGTCATCTCTCATTTTCTGAACCATGTCCAAGGTTTCTGCACAGCTATGGATGGGTTATCCTTCTAATGGTAAGTCTGGCATTAGTGTACCTGGGTTGATCTCCTTACAATGATGGAAAGTTAGGTTCTCATTGCCCAGCAACACAATTTGATAATGAGATAAGCGCTGGGATGTAAACGCTTGCAGATTGCTGTTTTTCAAGATAGTATCTATTTGATGAGGAGAGTACAGCATAATCCTACATCCCAAAACCAGATCAGAAGATTGTAGGTTCGACTCCTACCTGGCTCGCCAAAACTGTTATGATGATAATAACAGGTAATTTGGAGAAGCAGATAAATGTGTCTGGGCCAAGTAAAGCTTCAAGTCAAGAGCCACAGATTTACAGGCTTCAGTGAGGAAAGGAGGGGGCTAAACACTCCTGGGTCTCAAACCCCTCCCCCCTAAACAATTGCTGGTTTCAGTTGGTAATGAAGACAGGAATGAGATTCTTCTGGTAAGTTTCTGTTATGGCTGAAACCCCAATGATGTTCCTTTTCTTTAATTTATATTCCTCACAGGTCAGTTAGAGGAGTAAGTAGAAGCTAGCTATAACTGTAGTGGACTGAGATGATCTTCTTAAACTGGCAGCAGACAAGATTCAAACTAGATGTGCAGACTGAGTTGTGAGTATCCCCCCAAATAATTTTCCCAGGCACAGATTTGGGGGTAAAGGTTATATTAAGAAATAACAAGGAAAACTAAAGAGGTTAATGAAGGTATTGGGATAATGAAAGGTAACCCTGAACTGTTAGATTGAAGCTGCCCTTCCCCCTCACAGGAGGGGATGAGACACTTAACTAAAACTGGCTTTCTTGCTATAGATGAATATCTACTAAATATTTGTTGTAATGAAATTGATATAAATTAACCCTACTAAACAGGCTAATCCTTAAATAGTAACCACACTGGCTATGCCACTATGGCTTCTCAAGTGAACCCCCAAGTGTGAAGTAGTAAGCAGAGTGTCTGCTCACTTCAACCTCCACAAAGTAACTGTCTCAAACCCTTCTCAACTGCCCCCTCACCCAAAGTTCTCCGGGGGGGGGGGTCTCCTGGAATTCTGGGTGAGGCAGTCCCTGTATACAGTGTGGATAGACTGCCAGCCTCGAATCAGGATGCTTCCTTTTCCTGAATTCAAATCTGGCCTCAGACACTTATTGGCTGTGTGATTCTGGGTAAGTCACTTAACCTATTTACCTCAGTTTCCTCATATGTCAAAAGAGCTGGAGAAGGAAATGGCAAGCCACTGCAGTATTTTTGCCAAAAAAACACCATATGGGTTCACAAAGATTCAGGCAAAACTGAAAAACCACTGAACAACAAAGAAATAAAATTCCAACTCTGATGACAATAAAATACAATACATTATAAGCACATTAGAGAGGAGCCAGTGAAGTACCAGATGAGATTCAAGGACAAGGTGATAATACTGGGGGACTCCCACTTTGATTAACATCCTCTTTCTCAAGTTCCATTTTGATTGATTTAAAAATGAGACTATCCTTGAGCTCCTGCCTTTAACAATTTGCCCAATTCTGTTATTATGGTGAGATTTGAGGAAAATAAAGGGAAGACTCTATTCTGTCCTTTGGAAATTAGCTTGAAATAGACACTATTTGCGTAGTTACTGCAATCTTCCCCCTCCCCCCAAATTGTTTTTGAGAGTAAATTGCCTGCATGTCTGCATCCTTCCTGTCTGGGCTGGTGGAACAAAACAGCTCAGGTTTTTCATGTTTTAGCCACTAGACAACAGTGGAGAAGAGATTTGGGATCAGAGTGATTAACCCTAAGGTGGTTTATCTTCTCAGGCTCTGTCCTGGTTCTCTAGGCAGACAACAGCTATCTGGTGAAATCATCGGGCTGTTTTTGATTATTCTAATATATTGAAAGGCGCCTGAATGCCACCCCCCTCCCCCCAACTAATTGGTGGGGGTGGGAGGGACGAAGGACAGGGAAGAGGAAAAGAAAGGGAATGATGAAAAATCTCTTCTCTAGCTCACCAACTCATTCTGAATTGTTTCATCTCTGACCTCCTACCTCCATGCCTGGAATTCACTCTCTCCTCCCCTCCCCACCATGTCTAGAATTCAGTTTTATCGCATCTCTACAGATTAAAATCCTTCTCTTTCTTCCAGAACCAACTCACATGCAATTTCCTCTATGAAGTCTTCCTTGATTGTCCTTGCAAAAAGTGATCTCTCTTTAAATTTTCCTCCAGCCCACTGCTTGGGTGGACTTATGTCCTAGAGCAAGAGCTGGAAGGGACTTTGGAGGCCATTTATTAACCCCTGACATTTTACGTTATGGAGACAGGCCCAGGGAGGGTTAGGGATTTGCCAAAGCATATACAAGAGGCAAGTATTGTAGGCAGGAATAAAATTGAGATCTTTTGATTCTACAATAGGTATTTTTTCCATTATACTAGCTATCCTCTGGTAGATTAAAGAGATTACAAATGATGTAGACAATAGCTATCCATCCTTTCACTCCATCACCTTGTCTTATACTTGTCTTTGTCCATGTCATGTTCACCTCTCCCTTCTCTTCGTCCTTTTCAGTAGTCTATGAGCTCCTTTTCAGTTCTTTATCCCAAGAATGAAGCATTAGATCCTGCACATGACAGGGATTTCATGTTTGGCGAATTGCTAGCTCTTAGGTAGGAAAGTCTGATATATAGTTATTCTGGGAGGTGGGAGTTGGCCTGCTCTCTAAACATCTATGACCACAACGCCCCAAATCAGTGCAGGTCACTCACCCAGCCTTGGCCTTCTACTAGGTGTCTCCAAGCAGCCCATTCTCTTCACTCATTCAAAAAGCACTTAATGAAACATCTACTATTTGCAGAGCCTTAAGTGAAGTGCTGGGCTTCCACAACAGATCTTTCAAGGAGTTTACAGTGTAATGCATGAATTGAATAAATGTAGCATGGTAGTGAGGTATCTGGGGGTTACTCCTTAAATGTGTTGTGTGTTCTGGTAAATGACAACCCCTAACTGGATCACTCTGCCTTCATCTGTTCCTTTGGGATCCTCCCTTAAAAAAACAAAACCCAAACCCTTACCTTACATCTTGGAAGCAGTACTGTGTGTTGGTCCAAGGCAGAAGAACTTGACAATGGGGGTTAAGTGACTTGTCCAGTGTCACATAGGTAGGAAATGCAGTGCCCACTCCCTTTTTTCTTCTTCATTTATAAGTCATTACAATGAGGGGGTGTGAGTTTGCATCATCCCAAAGGTCAAGGCTTCTTGTTCTTCAGTTTCTCAGTCTCTGGTCAGTGTCCTACTGTTATGTCAAGGTTCATGAGTCACATGTCATATATGAAAGAGTTTTCAGTATAATCCTTTCATTTAAAAAAGAGAAAACCTACTCCAGAAGGGCAGAGTACACAGTGAGTTAATGACTCACTCTAAACCAAAACCCAGGCCTTCTGGTCCCCCAACCCCCATGAAATGATGATTAGTGAGCTAAATATATTCTATACTTCAGTGTAGTATACGCTTTTATGATGTTGTACCTGGTAAAATTGTCCTCTATGGACTACTGAATTCATTTCTTATTCTTTGGTTCTTCATTTATTCATTCCTTGTTCATCCATCCATCCATTCATTATTCATTAAGTCATTTTTACTTATTGATCATTCATTCATATTCCTCAATTGCCCACTCATTCCCAATATATTTATTAGTTTCTTATCGATTTCTTCATTCCGCATCTCTTAATTATTTGACAAGTATTTATTTAACTCCAAAGGTATATCTAGCACATACTAGGATAGTGGTTTTCAAATTTTTTGCTCTCAGGATTCCTTTATACTCTTTAATTATTGAGAATCATGCCCTAAGAGCTTTTGTCTATATACCTATCAATATTTATCATATTAGAAATCAAACATCTTCATATTGTTATATTTGAATTCAAGATTTTCCAAGCCTATAGCAACTAGATGTATAGCTAGATAATGTATAGAGCATTGGGCCTGGAGTCAGGAAGACCTGAGTTCAAATGTAACCTCAGACACTTACTAGTTGTGTGACTCTGGGCAAGTCACTTAATCTCTATTTGCCTAGGTGGAAAGTGAGGTGGCTCCATGGCTGGGGTGCTGGGCCCAGAGGTGGGAAGACTCATCTTCTTGAGTTCAAATCTTTCATTTCTCTATTAAAAATCATAAATGACTCTGTATCATCTACTGAATAAAGTCAAACTCTTCTTTTTGAAATTCAAGGTCTGCCACAATAGGGTACTGTATGATCTTTCCAGACTACTATCATATTCGTCCATTCTGGCATCTAGCACAGTGCCTGGCTCATGGCAGTAGAGCTGACAAATACATGGACAATTCTGTCTGTGAACACACTTTACGGACTCTTCTCTTGGTGTCCTGGCTCTTCTATGGGCTTGGAATGTGAAATCCAACTCAAAATGTCATCTTCTCCAAGAAGACTTACTAATTCTTGTTGTGAGAGTGATTTCCCCTGCTCTAACTGGACAAAGCACTTTGTCTTCAGCTCCTTGCTCTCTCTCCCCCCTCCCATCCAATCTGTTGCCTTTCCATTTTATCTTTCTAACATCTCTCATGTGTCCGTCCTTCTCTCCCCTGACACTACCATCACTTTGTCCTTCATTAACTACCTCATGCCTGGCCTGTTGCCATGGCCCTCTGACTCTTCTCCCTGGCATAAGTCTCTCCCCACTCTTGTCCATTCTTCATTCAGTTGTCAAAATCATCTTCCTAAAATAAATGTCTGACCATGTCACATACCATTCCCATCCCCTAACTCCCTCCCTTATTTGATAAACTCCAATAACTTCCTGTCACCTTCAAGAGCAAATATAAAATTGTCTTTTTAGCATTTGAAGCCCTTTGTAACACCTCAACCCACCATGCACATACTTTTCCAGTTTTACATCTTATACTTTGCCATGTACTCTGAAGTCCAGTGATTTTTAAAAATCCTTATCCTTTTGTCTTAAAATCAACATTAAGTATCTGTTCCAAGGCAGAAGATCAGTAAGAGCTAGACAGCTAGAGTTAAGTGACTTGCCCAAAGGTACACAGCCAAGAAGTGTGTGAGACCAGATTTGAACCCAGGGCTTTTCATCTCTAGGTCTGGCTATCTATTCTTTGTGCCATTTAACTGCCCCAACATTGGCCTTCTTATTGTTCTAAGAACAACACACTCTAGAACTCAGCTCTGGACTTTTTCTCTGACTGTCCTCCATATTGGAAATGCTCTTCCTCTTTATCTCTGCCTCCTGGCTTCCCTAGCTTCCTTCAAGTCCTAACTAAAGACCCACCTTCTACAAGAAGCCTTTCCAAATCCCCCTTAATAATGCCTTCCCTCTATTGATTATTTCCAATTTATCCTATATATGGCTTGTTTGGTCATATTTGTTTGCATGCTGTCTCTCTCATTGACCTCAGAAGGAGTAGGGATTATCTTTTGTCTTCTTTGTATCCTCACAGTGCTTGGCCCTTGATACATTTTTATTCAATGACTCTAAACACTTAGAATGTAATAATATATATCTTAGATAATTGTACCTTAATCCCTTACTGGATTCTAAACTTCATAAAGGTAGGTATTATGTTGTATCTAAGTATCTAAATCTACATATTTCCTCTCATTGTTCTGCATAAGAAAATAATATATATGATATTATATAAATATATGGATAGGTGAGTTATATGTATATTTGCATATATAATCCTCCTTTCTGGAAAAAAACAATTTCTTTTTGTTTTCTTGCCTTCTTAGCTGAAGATGGTCATATCAATTGACATTTGACTGATAGACAATTGGCTGACAAAGTCATGTTTTTTCCTCTTTCTGCCCTTGCCCATGTCTTTCCATCTTCATATGAGTTGCCTCTCTTGACCCACATATATGAATCTTATCCACTCTTTAGTGAATACATAATAAATCCTATCCATCCCATCTTCTCCATAAAATTTTCCATAGTTATGCCCATCCTGAACAAAGAAAGAGCCTGCAGGGGTTCAGTAGGAAGCCAAGATCAAAAGAACCAAAGGAAGTCTGGAATTGGAAAGGCAGCCCTGTTGACTTCCTAATAGCCAAGATCAAAACAGAGCCCAGGAAATTAGGAGTCAGGAGAATCCGTCTGAAATCAGGGAGCCTGATAAGTACTAAAGGTCAAGGGCAAGATTGGGATAGAATCCAGTTCAGTGGTCTCTAGAAGGGATTCCAGCTTTAAGCAAGGGTTGGAATAAATGTCCTTTGAACTTCTTTCTTTCTCTAGGATTATGTGATTTTAAGTATCAGGAAAGTAGTTTCAAGGAGCTTGCAAAAGGAAGCAAATTTCACCTCAGACAGAACACTCTTATATGCTTCCTTTTAGGGTATTCTCCCTGGGCTAAGAAAGGGAAGAACGTGAGCTATTTTCAAAGATGGTAAATAAGTTTGCCTACTAGAGTGAGTAGAATGGTTTTAGATATCAGGGTAGATTTTGAAACATTGATCCTCTGGAGTAAGTACAACAGTCTTATTAGGCAAAGATAATGGATCCTTCCTTAATGGGTCCTTCCAATATTCATTGTTACCCTCTTCATGCTGCCTTCTGCTCTCAGATTAATCTCAATGCTGAGGTCTTGTCAATCCTTTCCTAAAAACAAAACAAACAAAATCCTTCCATCAATGGCTTCCCGTTGCCCACAGAAAAATACTCCAATGTCATTTTGACTTTTTTTGTCAAAAAATTTTGTCATTTGGACATTTAAGGCCCTCCACAAACTGGCTTCAAATCATCTTACCAGAAATAACTCATACTCATTGCATGTGTGCTATGCACCAAGTAAACTAAACCATTTACTAGATGACTATGGAGCATCTATGTTTGCATATGTTAATTTTTTTAAACCTTTATTTTCCCCTTAGAGTCAATACTGTGTATTGATTCCAAGACAGAGGAGTGGTAAGGACTAGGCAATGGGAGTTAAGTGATTTGCCCAGAGTCACATACAGCTAGGAAGTGTTTGAGGCCTCATTTGAACCCAGGACCTCCCATTTCTAGGTCTGGCTCTCAATCCACTGAGCCACCTAGCTGTCCCAGAGGATATGTTATGGTTGAACATACTCCATATCTTTGTGTCTTTATTTAGTGTGTTCCTTCTGCTTCATACTTCTTAGTTTGTAAAGGGATGCCTCTCAACTAGGGAATGACTGAAAAAATTGTGGTATATGATGGTGATGGAATACTATTGTGCTCTAAGGAATGATGAGCAGGAGGATTTCAGAAAGAGCTGGAAAGAGCTACATGAATTGATGTGGAAGGAAATAAGCAGAATCAGGAGAACATAATAACAGCAATATAATAGACTTTGCAACTAAAAGCAATACAGTGATCTAGGACAATTCTAGGGACTTATGACAAATAATTTTATCCACCTCCAGAGGGGGGAAAAAACTGTTGGAATAGAAATGCAGATGAAGACAAATGATTTATTACTTGTTCATTTGAGAGTATGTTTTAGAGTTTTGGTTCTATAAGATTATTCACTTACAAAAATGAGTAATATGGAAATATGTTTTGTATGATAATACCAGTAACCCAGATTGAATTGCTTGTCAGCTCTGGGAAAGGGGAAGATATGGATCATCTAACTTTGGGAAACAAATGTGAAAATCTGTTATTAAAATTAAAAAATAAAAAAAATTCTTAGTTTTTCTTCACAACTGTATATTTACTGCTTCATTCTTCTGGGACCCATGGACATGAATGTCACCTCCTCCATGAAGCCTTCCCTGATACTCCAGGCTAGAAGTAGGATAAAAAATGTTAGCGTGGTAGGTGACATCAGAGGCGATCTAGTCCAAAACTGGGTTCCCCAAATGTTAAGTGACTTTCTCAGTGTCAAAAAGTTCAGAAGAAGGAGGGAAAATGTTGCCAGACAACAACAACTAATGTGAAAAATATCTGAATATTTATGTTTGATATTTCATGGACATATACATATAACATGGTACACAAATATTTGACATCATATAGACATACATATGACCCACATTTGTGCCATATAGATATGTACATACAAATATGTATTTTATATCATATTAATATGTATATAAATGATATATAACTATAATATATTTGATATTATTTATACAACATGATAGTCAAAGATGTTAATGGGATTTTAGGCTTTATTAAGATAGAAATAGTATGTTAGTATCCCTGTAGTCTGCCCTGATCACATTATTTATCTATGATGGTATTTTAGTGGAAAGAGTTTCGGGTTTGGAATCAGAGAAAGTGAGTTTGGGTCATGGCTTTGCCACTTGACCAGCTGTGCCACCTTGCGTAGTTTCTTTACCTTTCAGACTTTGAGCAAACTTGTCTCTAAAAGGAGGAGTTTAACTAGATGGATTTTAGGGTTCCATCCACCTCCAAAGTTATGATCCTTTTCATCTTAAGGAAGAGTGTAATCAGGGCAAATGGGAGACCAGGTAAAGTGCTCTAGGAAAATCAAAGGGAGTAATAATCATTTTTATTTCAAGGGTTATTTGGGAACGCTTCATGGAAAAGATGACATCTGAGCCAAGTCTTAAAAAAAAAGATTCCAACAGGATGAGGAGAGAGTACATTCTAGGCAAGGGGTTGAATGATTTACCCCAAAGTTTTTAAAATGGAGTCAATGAAGTTTAAAAAAAATTTGATAGATTCATTTCAATACATTTGGCTTCCTTTGTAATCCTACATACTTTAATTTTTTAAAAATCTAAAAATATTTTTTTTCTGAAAAAGACTCTATTGGTTTCACCAGACTGTCAAGGGGGTCCACAATACAAAAATACTTAAGGGGGGGGCAGCTGGGTAGCTCAGTGGATTGAGAGTCAGGCCTAGAGACAGGAGGTCCTAGGTTCAAACCCGGCCTCAGCCACTTCCCAGCTGTGTGACCCTGGGCAAGTCACTTGACCCCCATTGCCCACCCTTACCAATCTTCCACCTATGAGACAATACACCAAAGTACAAGGGTTAAAAAAAATAGTTAAGGACCCCTGATCAGAACAAATATAGAGAAGACTAGTATTAGATTAGGATCCAGACGATTTTGATTTGCAAGATGATTTAGAGATCAACGAGGTTATCCTTTCATTTTACAGATGAGGAAAACTCAGGCCTACAAAGGGGAGATTTAATTTTTCTCAAGTCCACACTGGTTTTAAGTAGCTGAGCTAGGATCTGAATCCAGAACATCTAACAGAATATGGGGCTCTTTCCACTATCTCAGACTATGTGACCAGCCAGTGGTTGAAAGACAAGGTTAGTGAGGAAGGCTAGATTCAGATTGTTCTGGGTTTTGAATGCCAGACTAAGAAGTCCCTAAAGGGCTAGTGGAGGTGGGTGGTAGAGGATAGAAAAGGAAGGCTGAAGCTTAGGGGGCATGACCATAATGAAATACAGCTTTGATCCCCAGTGAACTTTCCCCACCAGGCAAAGGCACAGTCCTTGAGTGGCACTGGCTTCAACCCCAGAAGTTTGATTCCCCTGACGCTGGGGAGTTGGGGGCCATTCGCAAAGTTGGATGAGAAGTGATTCCCATCTGTTGTTATGGTTACACGGAGTGGAAAATAATTTCCTGTAATTTATCTTCAGATCATTTATGTCGGATACAAACACAGATTAAGCTGAATGCCATGGTAATTTTTCCTCCAATTTTGTTAGAAACCATAAGACATTCATTTTTCTTTCATAAATAAGGGCTCTGGCGTGTCATGCTCGGTCAGAGAAGATAAAATGGATCTAATTAAGTGGCATCAGAAGATCGCTTTGCTGTGTTCATTGGAGCAACAGAATTACTCTTACCTGCTTATTCTTTCTGAAACGACAGGGATGATTATGGAAATAACACAAGATCAAGGAAGTCTTGCTTGACCTGAGACTGGCTGTGACAACGGCGTGGCGGCGGGGGCTTACCGAAGTGAATGAGCCATTTCCCAAGCCCGGTGGACCACAAATCAGAGTTGATCTCTAGTCTTTGTTAGGGTTGATGGAATTGCATTTTTGAGCATGATTGGGCTGCCACACACAGTACAGGAGATGAAACAGAGAGTTCAATTGCTGTGTTGACACACAGGGGCTCTCCTGCAGCTCACTTGTTGTAGAATACCCCTGCTTGGCTCCCGGTGACTGTGAGGTGAGCCCTGCCATGATGCCCAGGGGAGGCAATGAATCTCCCATATCTATCCCTTCCTCTCTACACCATGACCACTCCTTTCCATCATTATAGGTGATTCTTACTCCTTTCCTAGAATGCTACAATGCTTTCTAACGCAGGGGTATCAAATTCATTGGGAGAGTTTGCTGGCAAAACCTGTGCCAGGAACCAGATCAAAATATAATTGGGGAATGTTTAACAAAATAAATACAAATATAAAATATAACATAAATAATGTCAATTTGTGGTTTTCTAAATCAGCATATGGCCAAAGGGATTTTTTCTACTGCAGTTTGACACTAATGATATTTTTTCCCCTTTTGAACCCTTACCTTTTATCTTAGAATTGATATAAGTATTGGTTCTGAGGCAGAACAGGAGGGGCAAGGCTATTGAGGTTAAGTGACTTGCCCAAGGGTCACACAGCTAGGAAGTATCTGAGGTCAGATTTGGATCTAGGTCCTCCAGACCCCAGACCTGGTATTCTAGGTACTGAGCCACATAGATCCTGACTCTACTGTTCTACAGGTCTTCTTGCCTCAAAGGTCTTTCCCTTCAGATCTATTCTTTACATCAATGCTAGAATAATCTTTCTTAAGTACAAATCTAAATTTTCCCTTATTAACTAAAGTTCAAATTTTTGTACTTGGCATTCAAGGCTATCTATGACCTGTCTTTCTAGGTTATTACATATTATAATTCTTCTCCATACAATCTCTATTCTAGGTAAATTGGACAAATCTGTGCTCCTCAAACAGATATTGTATGTGTCTTTGCTCAGAATGTTACCAGTATCTGATACCTTCCCTACCATTTCTTCATCTTAATTCTTATATACCCTGTACAAATAATTAAATACTATATTCTCCAGGAAACTTCCCCTGATTCCTATGGCAGTAACCACACTCCCTTTCTTCCCATGTAGTTCTCCCAAGCTCAGGACTTTTAAATTATACCTTTTCAATACAATTTTTAAAATTAATTAATTTTGTTTAGAATACTTTCCCATGGTTACACAATTTATGCTCTTTCCCTCTCCCCAAACACCTCCTTCCCCGTAGCTGACATGTAATTCCACTGGGTTTCACATGTATCATTGATCAAGACCTATTTCCATATTATTGATATTTGCACTAGGGTGATTGTTTAGAGTCTGCATCCCCAATCATATCCCCATCAAACCATGTGATCAAGCAGTTGTTTTTCTTCTGTGTTTCTCCTCCCATAGTTCTTTCTCTGGATGTGGCTAGTTTCTTTCTCATAAGTCCCTCAGAATTGTCCTGGATCATTGCATTGCTGCCAGTAGAGAAGTCCATTATGTTTGATTATACCACAGTGTATCAATCTTCAAAACAATTAAAAAAAAACCCTTACCTTCCATCTTAGAATCAATAGTGTATATTGGTTCCAAGACAGAAGAGCCAGTAAGGACCAAGCAATGAGGGTTAAGTGACTTGGTCAGGATCACATAGCTAGGAAATATCAGAGGCCAGATTTGAACCTAAGACTGCCTATCTCTAAGCCTCAATCTACTGAGTTTCTGCCTCCCCCACCCCCAATCCCAATGAAGCAGTGGAATGGAAGAGAGAGAAAAATGCCAATTAATGGAAAAAAATTAAGTATAAAAAAAAAGAGTGGGCAGCTAGGTGGCTCAGTGGATTGAGAGCCAGGCCTAGAGAGAGGAGGTCCCAGGTACAAGTCTGTCCTCAGACATTTCTTAGCTGTGTGTCCCTGGGCAAGTCACTTAACTCACATTGCCTAGCCCTTACCACGCCTTGGAACCAATATACAGTATTGATTCTAAGATGGAAGGTAAGGGTTAAAAATTAAAAAAAAAATAAAGATTAGTTCCTTTATCAATGACCTCAAATTATTCATCTGACAAAAGAAAGTATCTATAACAGATCAGTAAAATATGTAGGCAAGTAGTATATTAGGCAATACAAAAGTGTCACTATTAAATTGGGACAAAACTGTGTGGATTGATTTAATATATATGATCTACAACCATGGTACTCTCTCAGATTACTACATGATAGATAATACAATGTTCATCAAATTTTCCTGAAAAATATAGTTTAATAAGGATAACAAATTCTAAGTCAGGGAAAGAGTGCACCTAATGAAATCTAGTTGGAACATAATTTCCTGGTATCTTACACATCCAATAAAAAGAACTGTAATTTTTTTTAAAGAATGGAGCAGGTTGACAACTTCTTTGGCATATCCACCCAACTAGCTGTCATAGAGGGTAGTTTTAGTGAAGGAAGGAGACTAGTATTTAATATACTAAGAAATTTACTGGAGATAAAAATCCCCAAAGAAGAGCCAATAGTAGAAGCATTCCATAAAAATTTTCCAAGCACAAAGGTCTGAAGTTTAGCCAAAAAGTAAGAGAAACTAGAAGTAAAGAGGCAAATTTAACCTCATAGATTTTTATTGAGATTTGGTAAAATGGCATCCCTGATTAGAATAAGACCCTAGAAGGATATAACTTATTTAAAAGAAACAGGAGAGGTAAAGTGGGATGAGGATGGGGATGGATGGCTTTGTACACTAAGAAGCTATATTTATGAGGAGCTGGATGGTTCAGAGGATTGAAAACCAGGTTTGGTGATGGAAATCCTGAGTTCAAATCTGGCCTCAGATATTTCCCAATTGTAGGCCCCTGGGCAAGTCACTTAACTCCCATTGCCTAGCCCTTACTGATCTTCTGCCTTGGAACCAATACACAATATTGACTCTAAGATGGAAAGTATGGATTTAAAATAAAAAGGAAGGTATACTTATTTGAAGAAATGCAGAGAAACACAGTGGGAAAAGCAAGATAGAGAGCATGTGTTTAATGAAGACCAATAGAGTAAGAAATTGAAAAGATTTTGCAAACTGAACAACCATCTCAGGAGCTGATTAGAGTCAGTTCTAGCACATCCTTTCCTATAGGAGAGATATAATAAGTAGATTCATGCATTTTTCACTTGGAAGAAAGGTTGGATTTTTTTTCTTCTTTTGGACCCAGAGGGCAGAATCTGGAACAAATTGCTGAAAGCTACATGAAAGTAAATTTAGGCTTAATGATAGGGGTCCCCACCCCACCTTTCTAACAGTGAGAACTGCAGTGATTCTTCTCTGAGCTACATACCACCCACCAGCTTCTCCTCAGAGAGCATGTCCCCAGAGGCTGATTATCCCAGGTTCAAAGTATGGCAATGGATCTGTACTCTTAAAACTATCACATTGACTTTCAATACTCAGATAGTTGATGCAATTAGCACCAAGGAAAGGTGTTTAATGAAATGGCATGCATGTATCAATAACCACATGAGAAAAATGCTCTAAATCACAAATAATTAGAGAAATTTAAATTAAGACAACTCTGAAGTACCATTTCTCACCCATCATATTGGCTAAGATTAAAAAAAAGGAAGAAAAATGGCAAATACTGCAGGGGCTGTGGGAAAGCATATATACTAATGCAGCTGTTGGTGGAACTGCAAATTAGTCCAGCCATTCTGAAAAGAGATCAAAGAAAGAAGAAAAGGACACATGTGTAGAAAAATATTTTATAGGAGCTCTTTTTTGTACTGGCAAAGAATTAGAAACTGAGGGTATGACCAACAATTGAGGACTGGTATATGAATGCAGTAGAATATTACTGTGCACATTATGTTATAAGTTTGTGATATAATGTACACGGTAATATTTTTTAATATTATCTTAGTATCTCCAGCACTGAGGACATAGTAGGTGCTTGTTTTTATTGTTGTCTTGTCTAACATTTCATGACTTCATGGACCATACTATCCATGGACTTTTCTTGGCAAAGATGCTGGAGCAGTTTGCCATTTCCTTCTCTAGTGGATTCAAGTAACAGAGGTTAAGTGACTTGCCCAAGGCACATAGCTGATAAGTTTCTGAGACTGGATAAGAGTCCAAGTCTGGCACTCTATCCATTGCCCCACTTAGCGGCCTGACACATAGTAGGCACTCTTATTCCCATTCCACTTTCTATAGCCTGGGATTCAGAGTACTAGGGGTCATCTTACATTCCAACCCTTTCCTTTAATCACCTTTTTCCTATGTGAGTGACTGGGAAGAATCTGTTTCTACATGCAATAGGGTTGAATCAGAATTATTACTGTGGGCTGTGGCTTCTGGTTTCCCTGGCTTCCTTCAAGTCCCAAATGAAGTCCTTTTAAATTACCTTCTATGCAAGTCTTTCCCAGTCTCTCCTAGTTGTTGTGCCTTTCCTATGGTGGTTGTTTCCTATTTATTCTATACTGAGCTTCTTGGTACATATTTATTTGTATCTTGTCTCCTGTATTGGATAAGTGTTCCATGAGTACAGAAACTGTCTTTTGTCTTTTTTTTTTTTAATCTTCAGTGTTGACTCGGTACCTGGCACATAGTAGGTGCTTAATGAATGCCAACCAATACAGATACAGGTAGACTCTGAATCTAGATCCTGAGCCTCAAGCTTGTGTACTTTTTTATACCCACTGAAGTGGATACAGCCAGTCATTTGAAAGTAGGGATGCTGAGTGGATGTTTTAAAAGTTAAACTTCTCTGGTGTTAATTCACAAGCTTTTAAAAAAATTCTGTAGAGGTTTTTTTGTTTTCTTATTTTGTAGATTCAATTATAATTACTCTGTATCTAGAACATGATTACCTTTTTTGAGGTTGAAGGTATTTGCAGAAAACAACTATTTCATTATCTCTCTCTCTAGCACGCCATAGAAATCCCTCTACCCTGGAAGCTCTCCACCCCTGGACTTCACACATTGTCATTCTGCTTTTGCCCCTGCAGCTCTACCTCTAACTGGCTAATTCCTCTCAGAAACCCTGTTTTAAGGCAGAGGCTCAGGCCAGTCATGTTTTCATTCTTCTTTGGGATATATTCTCGACTCTAGATTTTTTTCCTTTCCTTTTATTTTTTTAAAAAACTCTTACCTTCCATCTGTAAATTGGTTCCAAAGCAGAAGAGTGGCAAGAGCTGGGCAATGGGGGTTAAGTGACTTGTCCAGGGTCACACAGCTAGGGTGTCTGAGACCAAATTTGAACCTGGAACGTCCCATCTCTAGGCCTGATTCTTAATCTATTGAGTCACCTAGCTGCCCTTTCTAGACTTTCTCTGTGCCCTCACTCCACTCCATTCTGTTGTTGTTCAGCTTCCTTTCATACATTATCTTCCCCCCTTAGAATGTAAGCTCCTTGAGGTTAAGGACTGACTTTCTGTTTTCATTTGTATGCCCAGATCTTAGCTCCGTGCCTAGCACACAGTCAGCACTTTTGCAATAAAAATTTGTGATAAAGAGAAATTGAGACATAAAGTTGTGATTAATTTATTAGCAAAAGTGGCCACTGCTAATAAAAAGGATTCAAGACTCCTCAGGTGTCAAGGACAAAACTGACAGGCAGAGGAATAGCATAGTATTTTTCACAGTTACTTTTCTTTAATATAGACCTCTCTCATAACTGATTGGTTCGTGACCTCTTATATCAGTTTCTCACCAGGTGATCCCTTGTCTCATATACCCTGGAAAGTTTCCTGGTTGGTCATTTCTGGAGGTGGAGGCTGGGACTCTTGTGGTTTACATGCTAGTACTTAGAGATGGGCTTAGAACTTTTGTGGTTGGAAAACATGCAGAAAGAAAGGAACCTGGAACAAGGTAAGGAAGTTGTTTTCCTTTTGTGGGATGTGGATGGCAAGCTACAAGGGTGCAGTAGACATCTGAAGTTATAGGCTTAAAGAGCTCCATCTCACACAATAAGAGGGACTAATCAATACATAGTAGATTGATTAAGTCCAATGAAAGAACAGAAATCTTATTAAGACTCTGATCAGGTCCTCAGGCACTTCCTAGCTGTATGACCCTGGGCAAGTCACTTAATTCCCATTGTCTAGCCCTTACTCCTTTTCTCTCTTAGAACTAATACATAGTATTGATTTTAGGATAGTAAGGGAGATTAAAAAAAAAGACTCAATCAGCTCACCATACACTAATGATCAATCAATACTAATGATTAATCAATTTTCAATTTCACAGCACTTAATAAATGCTTATTGACTTGATTTGTTCACTAGAACAATTCAGTTAGGGATAGGAGTACTATCTAAAGTCCTTAGACACCAGCTTCACGCCCTAGACAAGTCACTTAATCTCTGCCTTAGCTTCCTTAACCATAAAATGGGCATAATAAAAGCATTTACCTGTTAGGAGGTTGTGTGGATCATGTGAGATGATATTTAGAAAACACTTAGCACAGTGTCTGACACATAGTTTGATCCCTTCCTCCCTCCTCACTTTCCTATTTTTCCTTATTTTCCCTTCCTATGTTAGTTAGGTTCTTCCTTTTCTTAAATGATATTGAAACTGTATGACTTAATTGGTGAAAGTACTAAAGAGTCTTAGACATCTAAGAGCAGAAAGCTACAAGGAATTCTAGTTTCTTACTGATGCTTGGCTAGCAGAACTCCATGGGTACCTTAGAGGGAGAAGAGTTACAGTCAGCTGAATCAGTGAGGAATCTCACCTTAATATCATCTGCTAGTATCTCATTTTATTAGAGTCTCAAGCCTAAATTATCAAGGATTGGGCGCGGTCATCTTTGGTTTAGAGTAGGCTGAAGATAGAGCACATTAAAAAAGTAATTGCCCTGGACAGGTAGGCTAAATCCAGATGGTGAAGGGTTTTAAATATTACATAGAGGAGCCACCAGATTTGGTCAGGAGACTGATATGATATTTTTTAGGAGTTATAGTATTAAGCATGTACTATAACAATCTCTTTTTGAATGGATACTTGATTTAGAAATAAAGAGTGATACCATAAACAAATTAGGGGGAAAATGGAAAGGTTTACTTGCCAGACTTGTGGATAAGGGAAAAATTTATGATCAAATAAGACATAGAGAATATAACAAGAAATTGATAATTTTGATTAGAATAAATTAAAAATGAAGGGGACTGATGAATTTGAAAAAAATTATAGCAAATATCTCTGAAATGGTCTCATTTCTCAGATATATGGAGAATTGAGTCAAATTTACAAAAATATAAAGTATTTCTCAATCGAAAAATGGTCAAAGAAGACAAACAGGTAGTTCTCAGAGGGAGAAATTTAAATGATTTATAGTCCCATAAAAAAAATACTGCACATCACAATTGATTAGAGAAATGCAAATTTAAAAAACTCTGAGATACTGCCCCACATCCATCAGATTTGCTAATTATGAACAAAAAACCCTGAATAAATGTTGGAGAGGATGTGGAAAAATTGGGACTCTAATGCATTGTTGGTGCAACTGTGAGGTGATACAACTGAGAACAATATGGAGCCTCACTTAAAGGGCCACAAAATTATGCATACCCTTTGATACCACTATTAGGTATGTACCTCAAAGAAATAAGAAATAGGGGAAAAGGATCCATTTGTACAAAAAATATTTTTAACAGCTCTTTTTATAGTGGCAAAGAATTGGAAATTGAGGAAATGTCCATCACTTGGGAAATGGGTGAACAAGTTTTGGTATATGGTTGAAATGGAAAACTATTGAACCACAAGAAATGAACAGAATAATTTCAGAAAAACCTGGAAAGACTTATATGAACTGATGCAAACTGAAGTGAGCAAAACAAGGAGAACAGTGTATATATACAGTAACAGAAATATTGTTTGATGCTCATCTGTGAAGGACAAAACTTATCATCAAAACAAGGTTCCAAGATAACCCTAAGGGACTGTGTTTTTGGAATTGCTTATTTTCAAAAAACTGTATTTTGTAGAGATAGATGATAATCTCTCTTAATTCCTTCTATGTCAAAAAGATAGTGGATAAAACCAATTTTGTCCCTCTTCCTTAGGGGTTTTTCCCTTCATAAACCACCAAAGATGATCTTTCCTGTCTTTATTGTGGTATTTTGTGGTAGAAAATAAATGTTCATGGAAATGTTTCTAAATGCAGAAAAAATGGATTCTAGAGTAAAAGAGATCACACATTTTTATTCCAGGATTATCAGCACAGCCTTCTACTTTTCTTTTCTTTTTAGCAATGAAAACCTAAAATTTTATGAAATGTGGAGCCAGTAAGATAATTAACTGACTCTCAGCTCACATAAACTGCCTAGTAAGGATCAATAAACCAACAACAACAGATACTGTATCAATTATATCTAACAGGACTCATGATAAAAAAATATTATCTACAGCCAAAGAAGGAATTGATGGAATCTGATTGCAGATCAAAGCAAGTCATCTTTCACTTTATTTCCTTCATGAGTTTTTTTTTCATTGGGTGTGTGATATGTGTCTTCACTCATGGCATAAGAAATATGGAATTATGTATTACATGAAAAAAAGAATAGCATTTTGACAGCAGGGTGAAGAATGGAGAGAAGAGGAAATACTTAACATATGTTCATAGTATCATAGGGACATCAGAAGGCATCTAGTCAGATCTCTTCATTTTGCTGAAGAGGAACTAAGGTCTAGACAGAATAAATGACTTGTTTTTCAGTCAGTCAGTTGATAAGCATTTATTAAGTGCCTTTTATGTGCTAGACATTGCTTTAAGCAACAAGAATACAAAAAAAGAAAGAAAAAACTAGCCCCTGGATTCAAAGAACTTATAATCTATATGCAAAAAACTATATGTAAGAAATAGGAAATAATCGTCAGATAGAACACACTAGAATTAAGAGGGATTGGCAAGGACTTCCCATAGGTGGTAAAATTTTGTCTGGGACTTAAGCCACCAGGAAGGTCATGAGGCAGAAATGAAGAGGGAGAGCATTCCAGGTATGGGGAAGACTATTCTCCTGCTGGGGGTAGCTAAGTGGCTCAGTAGATGGAGACTCATGTATAGAAACAGAAGGTCTTGGGTTCAACTCTGGCCTCAGATATTTCATTATTGTGTGACTCTAGGCACAGCCATTGCCTAGCACTTACCACTCTTCTGTCTTGGGACTAATACACAGTATTGATTCTAAGATGGACAGTAAGAGTTTAAAAAAAATGCTCTGACAAGTCCAAAGGACCCATGATGAGGAAGTGCAGAGAGAAGCATATTCTTTTACTTTATTGTTCTTGCCTTTTTTTTAACATGACTAATATAGAAATTTGTTTTGCATGACTTCACATGCATGGTTGATATCATATTGCTTGTTGAGAACATATTGCAGGGAGAGGGAGAGATTTTCAAACTCAAAATTAAAAAAAAATGAATGTTGAAATTAATTAATTCATTGATTTTAAAAAATGCTCTGAGGATGGATGATGATGGAGCATCTTGTTCCAGGAGTAACAAGGAGGCCTGCATCACTGGCTTGAAGAATACACAGTAGAGGAGGGTATAAAGTGTAAAATGACTGGAAATTTGAGGTTGGGTTAGAATATGAAAGGCTTTAATGCAAAACAGAATTTTTTATGTGATCCTGGAGGTAATAGGGACCTAAAGGAGAATACTGAGTGGTAGTGTCAGGGGTGTGAGGAAGGTGACATGTCAGACCTATGCTTTATTTATTTATTCATTCATTCATTCATTCATTCATTCATTCATTCATTCATTTAATTATTTATTTTTAAAAGATAGTTTTCCATGTTTCCATGATTCATTTTCTTTCCCTCTCTTCTCCCCTCCCCCCTCCCAGAGTCAACAAGTAATTCCACTGGGTTGTACAATGTTGTTACCTGATATCTATTTCCATATTATTCATTTTTGCTATAGAGCAATCTTTTAGAACCTAAACCCCAAATCACATACCCTTATGTACATGTGATAAGTGATGTCATATGATTTGCTTTTGCATTTCTACTCCCACAGTTCTTTCTCTCAAGGTGGATATCATTCTTTTACATAAGTCCTTCAGGAGTGTCCTGGCTTGTTGCATTGCTACTAATAGCAAAGTCTGTTACATTGGATTGTTCAACAATGTTTTACTTCCTGTGTACAACATTCTTCTGGTTATGCTCATTTCGCCCTGCTTCAGTTCATTGAGGTTCTCCTAGTTCAAATGGAAAGACTCCAGATCATCAGTCCTTATTGCACAATAATATTGCATCACCATCAGATACCACAATTTGTTCATCCATTCCACAAAGGGCATCCCCTCATTTTCCAACTTTTTTGCCACCACAAAGAGTGTGGCTATGAATGTTTTTGTACAAGTATTTTTCCTTATTATATCTTTGGGATATAAACCAAGCAATGGTATGATTGGATCAAAGGGCAGTCAGTCTTTTAAAGTCCTTTTGGCATAATTTCAAATTGCCTTCCAGAATGGCTAGATTAATTCACAACTCCAGGAAAAATTCACACAACCCCTCCAACATTTATTATTTTCCTTTATTGTCATATTGGCCAATCTGCTAGGTGTGAGGTAGTACCAGAGTGTTGTTTTGATTTGCATTTCTCTAATTATGAGAGATTTAGAACACTTTTTCATGTGCTTATTGATAGTTTTGATTTCTTTATCTGAAAACTGCCTATTCATATCCCTTGACCATTTGTCAGTTGGGGAATGGCTTGATTCTTTGCACAATTGACTTAGCTCCTTACAAATTTAAGAAATGAGACCACTGTCAGAGGTTTTTGTTATAAATTTTTATCCCAACTTGTCGCTTCCCTTATAATTTTGGTTGCATTGTTTTTTTTACTTTTGTACAGAAACTTTTTAATTTAATATAATCAAAGTTATTCATTTTACATTTTGTAATGTTCTCTAAATCTCCAGCTTGGTCTTAAATTCCTTCCTTTCTCATAGATCCGACAGATATATTATTCTATGTTCACTTAACTTGTTTATGGTTTCCCTTTTTATTTAAGTCATTTACCCACTCTGAGTTAATCTTAGTATAGGGTATAAGATTTTGATCTAAGCCAAATTTCTCCTCTACTGTTTTCCAATTCTCTCAGCAGTTTTTGTCAAATAGTGGGTTCTTGTCCCAAAAGCTGGGATCTTTGGGTTTATTGAACACTATCTTGCTACTATCAATTACTTCAAGTCTATTCCATTGATCCACCCTTTTATTTCTAAGCCAGTACCATATAGTTTTGATGATCACTGCTTTATCGTATAGTTTGAGATCTGGTAAAAGTTAGGCCTCCACCCTTCACAATTTTTTCATTATTTTCCTTGGCATTCTTGATCTTTTGTTCTTCCAGACGAACTTCTAGATGAACTTTGTTATAAAAGATGAGAGTAATATGCTGCTACTACTACTATTAGGCTGGTTATTAGTAGTAGTAATCTGAGATATTAATCTGAGGAAGCTTTGGTTTGGTTCCCTAATGGCTGGTGCAGGGACACCCGAGTCCTGCCACCCAGCTGGATGTTATAATAACTGCCCTTCTTTATAACAGTGCCCCGGCAGGATCCCTAAAGGTCAATGGATGGGTAACCCTTTCAGGTCCCACCTGGGGTTGATTGATTATTGGTATTGGGCTCTATCAGCCTTGGATAATGTTCATCTGATTGCATTACTCCCTCCCCAGAGTGGTGATGGAATAACTACTCCAGGAAGGTACTTAGTAACTTTTATCTATGTTGTTTAACAAGGGAAAGGAATAATCAGGAATGGGTTGGGGAATAGGTGACCTTATCACTAAATCTATGACAATAATCCCTCAGGACTGTAGGTTGTTCAGTAATGCTGGGCTTGTTCTTCACCTTCTCTGGCTCAGCCTGGCCACAGCCAAACCAGAGTAAGCAAACTGTTTGGATGACATAAATGTTGACCATTTCTCTCAGCTTCTTACTGCTAGTTGTTGTGCCAATCCTACAGCCTTCAGAAAATTCCACCCTTACCACCTTCTTCTTCTTCTCCTACCCATTTCCCGGATCCCCCCTCCACCACCACCCCCGGGCCCTGGGATACCCACATATCTAGAGATGGTTTAGGTGCCTAAATATCTAGGGATTCAGAGAGAATCAGAGGATCCACAAGTCAATCAATGTTCAAGATCAAATGTCCAAGGCAAGAGTTTAGGCAAAGGTCAGCCAAAGCAAAGCCAAGGTCCCAAAAGACAAGCGGTCCAAGGGGTCCCTGTCAGGGGCTGCCCAGGGTATTTATATCCTTTCTGGCTAACTGCCTTTCCTCCTGTCCTTATGGCCTCCGGGAACATTCCCATGTCCAACTGTCTTCACCTGTCAATCAAGGTGAGACTCTCAGCTCCCAGAGTTTGATTATGACAACTTCAGATGAATGTTCTAGAAAAAAAGACTGAGAAGATGAAATGCATCATCCCAGATAATGGGGAACATGTAATTCTAATATGGTAGTAACTCTTTTAATCATTATCCTATATCATTTCTGCCTTTTGCCAATAAATTTTTCAAAAAGTCTATCTACTCCCTCTGCTCCTACTTTCCTCTTGACCCTTTACAGTCTGACTCTCAATCTTATCATTCCATTGGAATTGCTCTTTCCAAAATTACCTTAGTGATCTCTTAGTCACCACAACCCAAGGGCCTTTTCTTAATCTTTGTTATCCTTGATCCCTCTGCAGCCTTTTACAACATTGATCGCTCTCTCTTTCTTGATACTCTTCTCTCTAGGTTTTTGGGAAACCATTCTTTCCCAATTCTTGCTCTATCTTTCTGACCTTTTCTGGATCTTCTTCTAGATCAAGCCTTCTAATCACAGGTCCCTCAAGGTTCTGCCCTGGGTCCTCTTCTCTTCTCTTCTCCTTCTATTCTATTTCATTTGCTGATCTCTTCAGTTCCTGTGATTTAATTATTTCTATGCTGATAATTCTCAAATTTACTATTCCTGCCTCAATCCCTCTGCTGACTTCCAGTTTCATATTTCCAACTGCCTTTTATGCATCTCAATGTTGAAGTCTAACAGACATCTTAAACTCCAATATGTTCAAAACAGAACTCATTATCTTTCTCCACAAAACCCCACTTCCTCCATCTTCCCTATTACTATAGAGGACAACACCATTTCCCCAGTTCCTTAGGCTCACAACCTAGGAGTTATCCTAGATTCCTCACTATCTCTCATTCCTCATATCCAAACTGTTGGCATGACTTATTGATTTCAGCCTTGCGAAATGTAATGCAGGATTTTTGCAAGATCTCTTGCATTTGCAAAATTACCCTAGGCAATCCTGGCAGTTAGGGGAATGGAACTTTGGCCCAGCTAGTGCCAGTCTCAAGACCTGACTGATGGAGCTGGGACTATAAATACCCTTGGAGAACCAACCTGTCAGTTCTGATTTCCTTGACCTCACCCAGACACCCAGCTACCCCTGGATTTCCCTTGGGACCCCGGGTGGTGGGTTGTGGATTGTGGGTAGGGATTAGTTTAGGTCAGCCTAGATTCAGGGACACCCCTAAACCAGATCATCAACCTCATCTGTCTAGCTGGTGGCCCACTTAACATCAGGGCAGTGGAAATTACCTCTGGCTGAGGGGCTGGTTCCCTCAGCCTGGTCTTACCTTCTAGGCGCATTGCCAACACTGGCCAGTCATCCTTAACAACAGCTTCTCTAGACCCTAACCCTCTTCCCTCAGTTACCCCTCCTATGCTTAAATAAACCCTTAGCCTGATACTGTGAGCTTTTATAGTTATTTATAATACCATCCAGGGCTAAGGGGCTGTGGAGAGGGAAGAGAGCAACCACGTGACTTCAGAGGGAGTATTGGCCAGGCATCCATTTTATTCAGGAAGTGTGTCAGCTTCACTTCCTGTTGGTTACTGCTTTCACTCCAGCAGGGAGGGGCTCCTCACTCTCTACCTACAGACAGCAGGGAGACCGGCTAGGCATCTCAGCTCAGGCATACACATCCCTGACTGCCTCAAATCAATTAACACTGTAATTGTAGGCTCCCGGGCTAGGTGACTCACTGGTACCACCAGCTCCCCTAATACCAGCCACTTTACCCCCTTATTATAGAAATCTCTTGGTTATGTTCCCTTGTCTCTCTTGACTCTGCCAGCACTCTAATGTAGGCCTTCATCACCTCATACCTGAATTATTTAATAGACTGCTTTAAAGTCTCTCTCCACTACAATCCAATCTCCATTTGGTCACTAAAGTGATTTTTCCTGAAGTACTGGTCTGACCATGTCACTCATCTACTCAATAAACCCTAGTGACTCCGTATTGCCTCCAGGATCAAATGCAAAATACATTTAACATTCAAAACCCTTCATAACCTAGCTCCTCACATTTTCTGTGTGATGTATCTGATCCCACTAATGTCCTGTAACCCTAAATTTGCACTTTTACTTCTCATTCTTCCATGGACAAAAGCTTAATTTTTCTTTATTGTTTTAATTGCCTATTCCACTCATTCTAACTGCAATATATAATTTAAACTTACTTTACTGAAAAGTAAATCTTTTTTGAGGACTTTTTTTACAGACTAGGGGCAAATTAGCTAAGCAACTAGCAACATGTGATCTGCGGATTTTAAGTCAAGGGCCATGGGAAGGAATTCAAGAATGTGTTTTTCATGAAGAGAAAAAAATCAAGAAAAAAGAAAAAATACAGAGACAGTAAACTTTGCTTTTGTATGCATCTATTATTTCATTAGTGTTCCATACTCCCTCCCTCCTCTCAACTTACTCAGCTTAAAATACTCCATGCTTTCTCATCTTCTGTAGTGTTCTACCCATCTTTCTGTTGCTACTCTGTAAAGGATCTATTCAATACACTAGTGGACTTTCTGTGGTCCTTTTTATATCTTGAAGACACTCATGGAGTTGTAGGTTGTCCATCTGATGTTTCATTCTTGAGACATGATCATACCATCTCAATTTCTGGTCACAAACTTTTGGTTGATGGAATTGTTGTTAGAGGCAGTCTGTTTATACCCAAACTTGTCTTTCCATAGGCCTTTGTATCACTTACAAGTTTTTCTTTTCTTTTTTCTTTTTCAACTAATAAGCATTTACTTTTTCTTCCTCTTCCCTCCACCCTAGAGGTAAAAAAAAGAAAAACAAAACTTTGCAACAAATACAGATAGTCAAGCAAAAATAAATTTCAGCTGATAAAATGGTGTTCCATGGGGAAGAATGGAGTGTGTTGTTTATTTGAAAAATGCCTTGATAAACCTTTTGTGTGAAGGATAAGTGAAACCAAACAACAGTGACCCCATTCATGGTTGACTGTTGCTGTCAGAATGATAGACAATGTTTTGTTTAGACTTAGAACATAGCATCATAGAAGTTGAGAGCTGAAAGGCACCTCAGTGTCAACCTACTCTGATTCTTACAAGAATCAATTCCCATTAAAACATAATTCACAAGTGGCCACCAAATCTTTGCTTATAGATATCCAAGGAGGTGGAAGCCACAAGACACTCCATCTCCTAACTCACAGCATTTTTTACTAGCTGTTCCCTATCCCTCAACTGTTTTCTCTGCCTCCCAACTTCACCAGCTTCCTTCAGGTCTCACTTAGAACCTCATCTTCTATAGGAAGATTTTCCTGATACCCTATTAATTAATTTTTATAGCCTTACATTCTATCTTATAATTGATACAAAGTATCTATTCCAAGGTAGAAGAGCAGTAAGGGCTAGGCAATGGGGGGTTAAGTGACTTTCCCAAGGTCACATAGCTAGGATCTATACTATGTATTGATTCCAAGACAGAAGACCAGTAAGGGCAAGGCAATGAGATTAAGTAACTTGCCCAGGATCACTCAACTACCTGACTCTCTATCCACTCTGCTACCTACCTGCCCAATCCCCCTTTATTCTAATGCCTGTCTAGGTCATATTTGTACTCAGTTAGTTGTTTGCATAGTGTCTCTCCCACTAGACCGTGAATTCCTGGAGAATAGGGATTGCCTTTTGTGCTGTTTTGTATCCTCATTGCTTAGCACAAAGCCTGGCCCAAAGCACTTAATAAATTCTTATTGACTGACAGCTCTCAGGACAATTTATTCCATTTCTGGACAGCTCTGGTGATTAGGATATTTTCCCTAACATCAGGTCTAAATTTGTCTCTTCTACTCATTGTTTTACATCATTGTTCCTGATTCAGGCATCCGGGATGAAAAGGAACAAGTTAATCCCTTGTCCATGTGACAGGTCTTCAGAAACCTCAGAGAGCTGTCATGTCCTTTCTTGGCAAAACATTCCCAGTTCCTATGACACAGACTTTAAGCCCTTCACCATCTTGCTTTCCTCTCCTGTGCACCCTCTCCACCACAGAATTCAGCATGATATGAATTTCAGATCTTTACTTCAGAAAATCAGGCATTGATTGTGACATATGAATATAATGGAATACTCTTGGGCCATGAGAAACGATACAAACGATTCTACACGCCGTCCTCCACATGTGACGAGATTCCTGAAACATCAGCCGCCGCTGCTAAGAGTAAGCAGGCGAATGCAGAATGTTCCCAAAGTCTTCACAGTGGGCTATTAAAACTTAAAGTCCCACTGAGACTTTTGGGACACCACAGATGATAAGAAAAAACTCATACCTGTATAGGACTTTTGAATGTAGACAACGTACCTTCTTCACGAGATCCAAGAGGACAGGTAGTGAAAAGGTCCTTTGCCAGAGGTGGAGTTTTGAGATTCACAGGGGTTAAGTTATAGCTGATATGGTGCTGGAGTAGGAAGTCTAGCCTTATTACTGTGCCACTCAGCTTCTCAAATTTCAATAATTTATAGTGGATGAGCTCTAAGCATAAATTTAATAAAATAAAATAATTTTAATAATAAAAACTTAATAAAAATTCTGGCCCCAGGCAGGCCAGGTCTGGACTCCAACTCTGAACTCAGGCTTTTGAGTTTTTAGGGTCCAGGACCTGTTAATTTTCTGAGTCTCTGGGTCCTGGGTCACTGGGAAAGGCAGCTTCTTCCCAGAGAGACAAGAGTGTCAGGGTGGAAGATTTGATTGCTGGGGAAGCCTGAGGAAAAGAGGACTTTTGGTAGAAGCTGCTTTGTTACAGGTGGCACAATGGATGGAATGATAGATCTCGAGTTAGGAAGATCAGAATCCAATCTGACCTCAGACACCTACTAGTTGTGTGATCCTGGGAAAGTCACTTAACCCCTGTAATATGGCATCCACCTCCCAGGATGGTTGTTAGGATAAATGAGATAATATTTGTACAGTGCTTTGAAACTTTAAAGTCCTGTTATAAAAGATAGATTGTTATTATTTCAAGGGTCTGAATGCCTTTCCTTCTATATTCTTCCTTTTGTACACATACATGCATACACATCTTCTTTGATCCCCTCTATCCACTGAGCTCCTTAGAATGGTTTTAAGCTAGCAAAGCTTATATAAGAAAGTGCTTTGGGACAGGTGGATTTGAGAGCCAGGCATAGAGATGGGAGATCTTGGGTTCAAATCTGGTGTCAGATACTTCCATCTGTGTAGTGACCCTGGGCAAGTCACTTAATCTCCATTGCCTTGCCCTTATCACTTTTCTGCCTTGGAACCAGTGCCAAGTATTGATTCTAAAATGAAAGGTAAGGGCTAAAAAACCATAAGTAAATTCCTTTGCAAACTCTATGTACATCAGTCTTTATCATGCCTTTGCCTGGATCTTCCTAAGGACTTCTTCCACTCTTCCTTATTTTATTGCTATTGGTGTATATTCCTTTCCCCACAATGGACTGAAAACTGCTTAAGGAGCCCAGGAGAGTGGGAAGATCATTGGTTTGGGAATTAGGTCACATGGATTTGGATCCTGAATCCTGACTCTGACATCACTAGCTGTGTGGACTTGTCCAAAAACAATGTGCCTCTAATTCTTTCATCTGTAGATCTGGGATTAAAAACGCTCTCATTTCACAGGATTAGTTGGAGGAAAGCGCTTAGTAAATTCTAAGGAAGTTATAAAATGTGAGCTCTTCTTCTTAGTACTAAAAAGTCTGAGGGCAGTGTGGTGCAGTGGGCTTGGAGCTGAGAAATTGGATTTAAATCTCAGCTCTTCTATTTCCTCTAGATGGCCCATTGGGTGCTATCTGAGCTTCAGTTTCCTCATCAATAAAATGGAGCAAAGAATAAATAGAAAGTCTATTTCATTCTCATAGGGACACTGTGGAACTTGAATGACCTAATGTATTTTCTTAGGACCCAACAGAAGACAGGAAGTACTTATCAATGACAATGAGAATTTATTAGTCACTAATTAGGTACCAGCTAAGTAGGGGCAGGTAAATGGCAAAGTAGATAGAATGCTGGGCTGGGGCTCTTCAGTTATTTGCCTCAGTTTCTTCATCTGAAAAATGAGCTGGAGAAGGAAAGAGAAAACCACTCTGGTATTTTTGCCAAGAAAACCCCAAATGAGGTCTGGGTAAGACTGAAAAAGGTCTAAACAACAAAGGCACCAGATACTGGGCTAAGCCCAGAGCAGAGGTTGGCAACCTTTTTGGCCGTGAGAGCCATAAATGCCACATTTTTTAAAATGTAATTTTGTGAGAGCCGTACAGTGCTCACAGTGCGTGCTCCTGTAACAGCACCTGAAAAAAAAAAATGACTTTATGGCTCATGCAGAAAGAGCCATATCTGGCCCTCGAAAGAGCTCGAGAGCCATACGTTGCCGACCCCTGGCCCAGAGGATGGCGAGAAAGATGGAAACACTGGTCCTTGCCCTGATAGCATTCATAGTCTAAGGGGGGAGACAAGAGATAAATGTGTAAGGACATACAAGATGTTTGCAGGGTGGATGAGAGGAAATCTCAGAGAACAAGGCAATAGCAGCTGGAGGGACTATGAAAGGTCTAATTTAACTAATATGGAAACCCAAGATAAAAAATTGGAAACATTGGCCTTTTTCCAGACTCCCATTTGGACTGGTTGATGTTCTCTGGTGAAGAGCCAAACTACAAATCCCAGGTCTTGGTTGGACCTTTGCCTCTGGCACTGGCCTTTTGCTGAATTGGACTGAGGATCACTGAGGCTTAGGGTAGGCTATCTGCAAGCAAACCTCTTTTTACGAAGGAGTCTCTGCCGTATCATCTGTATGTATTGTGTGAATAACAACAACATGGGGCATCTTAAGGTTTTTAATAGGTTTAACCTATTATACTCCATGACACACTAAATATAAGCCCTATTATTGACACTTTATAGATGAGGAACTGAGGACTCTCAGAATGGAACAGTTTGTTGTCCAAGGTCTTATAAACTTTGAAATCAGCACTTGATCCATTCACTCTTAATACTGTACTAGTTCTAGAAGTCAAATTGTTTCCTCATTGACTTATGCAATCATTTCTACATAATAATAATAATAATAATAACCTAGAATTCCTAAAGCACTTTAAGATTTGCAAAGTGCTTACAAATTCGATGCTCACAACAACCCTGGGTGGCAAGGTCTACTATTATCTTTACTTTGCAGATGAGGAAACTGAGGCAGAAAACAATTTTGTGACTTCCCTGGTGCTACAAACACAATAAATGGCTGAGGCTGGTTTTGAATTTAGGTCTTCCTGACACTAGACATATTGTTTTATCCACTGAAGTAAAAAGTTGCCTTTTTATTTAACTTCCAACAATTATTCATCGATGTATGTAAAAGTTGCAAATCTTAAGGTGTTATATAAATAGTCCCTATCAAATTTATTTTGCAGCCACAGTGTAATTCACTGTTGATGGAGATACAGAAGTCTGTTCTATTGTTCAGTTGAGTTTGACTTTTCATGGCCCTATCTGGGGTTTTCTTGGCAAAGATACCTGAGTGCTTTTGTACAAACAAAAGTAATGTAACCAAGATTAGAAGGGGAACAATAAACTGGGGAAAATGTTTTTTTAATAGATTTAATAGATGGTGAAGGTCTGAATTCTCAAATCTATAGAGAACTAAGTCAAATTTATAATACAAGTCATTCCCCAACTGCCAAGTGGTCAAAGGATATGAACAAACAATTTTCAGATGAAGAAATCCAAGCCATCAATAATCATATAAAATGTTCTAAATTATTCTTGATTAGAGAAATGCAAATTAAAACAATTCTGAGTTATCACTTCACACCTTTCAGATTGACCAATGTGAAAGTAAAGGAAAGTGATAAATATTGGAGAGTATATGGCAAAATTGGGACACTAATGCATTATTGGTATCGTCAACTGATCCAACCATTCTGGAGGGCAATTTGGAACTATGCTCAAAGGGTTATAAAACTGTGCATACACTTTGATCCTGTAACACCACTACTGGGTCTGTATCTAAAAGAGATAACGAACAAAGGGAAAAAACCTACTTGTACAGAAATATTTTAAGCATATCTTTTTGTGGTGGCAAAGAAAATTGAAAATTAAGAGGATGCCCATCAATTTTGGATTGGTCATGAACACATTGCAGTAAACGCTGGTGGTTGGAATATTATTGTGCTATATGAAATGATAAGCAAGATGATTTCAGAAAAAGCTGGAAAGATCTGCAGGAACTGATGCAGAGTGAAATAAGCAGAACTAGGAGAACATTGTACACAATAGCAGCAATATTGTATGATGATTTTCTGTGAAAACTTGGCTACTCTCAGCAATGCACTAATCTGGAACAATCCTGAAAGATTTATGACAAGGAATGCTATCCACATTCAGAGAAAGAACTATTGAGTTGGATGAATGTGGATCAAAGAGTACTATCTTTCATATCAGTGTATCTATGATTTTTATTTGGTTTTGTATGAGTGTGCTCTTATGACTATGACCAATATGGAAACATGTTTTGCATGACAATACCTGTATGGCCCAGATCAAATTACTTACTATCTATGAGTGAAGGGAAAGGAGAGAAGAACATGACTAATTGTTTTAGAAAACGTATGTTGAAAATTATCACATATAGTTGGAAAAATAAAATATTTTTGAATTTAAAAAAATACTGAAGTGGTTTGCCATTTCCTTCACCAGTGGATTAAGGCCAACAGAGTTAGTGGCTTGCTTAGGGTCACATACCTAGTACATGTCTAAGACAGATCTGAACTCAGGTTTTCCTGACTATTGATCTACCTGGCAGCCTCCTAGGCAAAAAGTTTGAGCGAGTTGCCTAATAGCTAGCAAGTATCTGAAGCTAGATTTGAATTGAGATTTTCCCAAAGCTCTGTCCCTTGAGCCATCTTAGCTGCCCCTGTCTATTGCCTCTAGAGTAGTCTATTTCAGCCCCAAATGCTTTTTTCCCCACAGAAATTTTGAATTGAATGAATCAGTGAAATGGATTTTGCCTCATTTTAAGGCAATTGGTTCCACAGGAATGACCTGCATCCTATTGGAGTGGGCTCCTCAGCAGTGAACTTCACTCTGGGTAATCCAGACTCGCTGGCCCTTTGAAAGAGAAGGAAAGAGTCCAATCCATCCCCTGCCTTTACAGCTCCCCATTAGCAGTCTCCAAGGGTCCTTTTTAATTGCTTTGGGTGAGGGAATGGGATACATTGGCTTTTTTCTTTTTTGCCTGCTCTGTGTTTTGCCTAGTGATATATCATTGTGTTTTTCCTTTGTTAACACTGTTTTGTATGCAGATAAGGTGGAAGTGAGAGCACAGCCCTGATTCCTGAGGGCAAGTGCCTATATTTCTTCCCAAAGTGAGAGTGGATTGATTTGTTTCTCAGGCAAAAACAGAGAGCTCAGCAGAGAAGGGCTGGGAATTCTGACAGAGGTCTAAGAACCCAGGATTCAAACTCATAAAATCACAGCAAGTCCAAGCTAGTCTGAACCATTGATATTCTAACACACACACACACACACACACACACACACACACACACACACACACACACACCCTTATTTTTTTATTTTTATACTGAATGTAGCACATAGAAGAGACATGTTCATATTCAAAGAAGAGCATTGTACTTGAAGCTGGGCAGCTAGGTGGCATGGTGGATAATGAATAACAATAATTAGCATTTTATAGCACCTACTATGTGCCAGCCACTGTGATAAACACTTAATTATTATCTTTTTTTGTAACCCTTACTTTCCATCTTAAAATCAATACTAAGCATTGGTCCCAAGGCAGAAGAATGGTAAGGGCTAAGCAATGGGGGTTAAGTGACTTGCCCAGGGTGGAACAGCTAGGAAGTGTCTGAGATCAGATTTGAACCTAGGACCTCCCATCTCTAAAAACAGAGAGCTCAGCAGAGATACAGTGCCCTACCTGGACTCAGGAAGAACCCAGTTCAAATCCAGTCACAGATCATAGCTACTGTGTGATCTTGAAAGTCACTTAACTTCTGTTTGCCTCAGTTTCTTCATTGGTAAAATGGGGAGTAGCACTACTTCTCAGGGTTGTTGTAAGAACCAAATAAGATAATAGTTGTGGGGGGCAGCTGAGTAAAATTAATGGATTGAGAGCCAGGCCTAGAGATGGGAGGTCCTAGACAAATCGATTTGGCAGCTCAGTGGAGGATAGATTAGAAGAGAAAGAGACTTGAGCCAAAGAGATCAATTAAAAGGCTATTGTGATTCAGTGGTTCAGCTAAGTGGTTCAGTGGATTGAGAACCAGACCAAGAGTTAGGAGATCCTGTGTTCAAATGTGACCTTAGATACTTCTTAATTGTGTGATCTTGCGTGAGTCACTTAAACTTCCATTGCCTATCCCTTATCACTCTTCTGCCTTGGAACTAATATACAATATTTTAAAATTAAATTAAATTTTTATTTAAAAAAAACCTTACCTTCCATCTTAGAATCAATATTGCATATTATTTCTAAGTCAGAAGAGTGGTAAGGGCTAGGCAATGGAGGGAAAGTGACTTGGCCAGGGTCACAGAGCTAAGAAGTGTCTGAGGTCACATTTGAACCCAGGACCTCCCATCTCTGGGTCTGGCTCTCAATACACTGAACCACCCAGCTGTCCCATAATGGTTTTTATCTTAAAAAGGAAAGGCTGTTGTTTAGGTGAGAGGTAAGAGGTGAGGATCTGAACTAGGGTTATGGCAATATAAATATATCAAATGGGACACATGTGAAGGTGCAGATCCCAACTCAACCTTGCCTTCTTGTGGGATTCTTACTCATGCCTGCCATATATCCATCTCAGAAGATTTGCAGGATGTTCTGCCAGAAGCCTTCCTGTCTAGGCCATTCAATATGTCGGGGGTGCCAGCCTAGCACCTAGCCTACCTATCTATGATCCTTTGCACTCAATACTGACTAAGCCATCCTCTTTTCTGGTTATCTATTTACTTGAGGATCTCTTTCATAATACAAATAGAAGAGAGACTTTATATTAATGGGTGCTTCTAAAGTGCTGGAAACAACAGTTCCCTTAAGAATTTAAATATCTCTCTGAGATCTTATTTGCTCTATTAATTTGCTAAGCAAACATGCGTCTCCCCATAGATAGGGCCAAAGTAAATTTCAGCCCAGCCAGGCTTGAATTATGGCCAATCCTCACTTAGTAATAATTGGATCCTGGAGTTCTGACTTCATCTCCTTAGGTTGTGTTGAGTTCTCATGTAAACAGGAAAGAAATAGTTCCTGTGGAGAAAGCTTCATCACTGTTCCATTCTTGGGGCTTTCAACTGTTTCCCATCCTGCAGGAGGTACAGTTGCTCTAAACAAGATGTTGGACTAATTTTGATTAAATCCAGAATTGTGCATTCAGGGAACGCTGGCAGGGCCTGAGTGATGTCAGTTGGTTGGGTACAAATCTCTTTGACCTTCACATAATATTTTGTTTTTGTCCCTCAAATTCACTAACTATATCTTAGTTTCTGTGACTGAGTTTTAACCCTCCTTCTACCCCTAACTCCATGCTGTAAATTCCATGAAGTCAGGAACTGTGTTTCATCTAAATTTTTATGTCTAGCGTTAAGAAGCCCAATGCCCCCAGGAACATCATAGGAGCTTAATTCTTGATGAATTGACCTGAATGGAGAGTCCAGTGAGGTAGAATGCCTTAACTAAACTCTTCTTCTCCCCCATGCATCTACACGTATAGGTACTTAATAAATGTTGTTTACATTTTAGATTTTGTGGAAACAACCTTACATGATATAATTTGTGACACAAAACTGGGAGATCTGCTGGCGGGGGCGCTAAAATTCAGATTGTAAAAACTTAAAATTGACTTTTACAGAGACGCAAGTCTTTCTAATCTTTACAATAATGAACATTAAGTACAAACAATAAAATAAACATTAGACTGAAGATAAATAAGTACTCTAGTAAATTGTTCAGCACCATTTAAACTCAAAAGTTAAACGTTTTCTGTATTATGGATGTAACAATAGAAGTGTGCTTTTCTCACTATTATTAGAGGTCATGGTAAATTGACTTCACTCAATAAATTAATTCAATATATCAGTATTTACACACATGCAGTAAACAATATGGTGGCAATCAGTAGACTGATGCTCAGGGGAGTTAATGCTGGGACTTAAGCACCAGCTTGGATAATTGTCAACCAACCAATTTGTGTCTTGGGTAATTGACTGAACAACATGATGTTGGGGTTTCTCTATGTTAAGATTGGGTTTGGTTATAGAATATTAATAAAATAAATGAGATTGGTGAAGACAACATTAAGTAGAGCGTGCCTACATTGTTCTTGGGTTTTGCAAATCGAAATCTACATGTCATGACTGAAAATGAAAATTTAGATAACTATCTCTCCCGCTGGAGTGTACTTCCCCCCCTTTGCTCATCCTTCTCTTCCTGATCTCTTCCTCCTCCATACTCTCCCGTTCATTTTCCTCCTTCCTTTCTTCATCTTTCTGTTTCAGTTTTGAGGTGACGCCTATTATTTGGGATACTATAAACATGAATCATCTGTTAAAGTCATCCTTCAAGCCACAATAAGGCCCTGGAGATGACTTTGGGTTCTCAAAGCTCATAGTAGAGGAATAGAAGCTCTGGAAAGCCCTCTCTAACTGGGAAGATTTCCGGAGCAAGTCCAGAGAACCAGAGTGTAACCGTCAGCTACCATCCTTAAGTCCGGAAAGAATCACAGCCTGGTTGACCCACAGTGTGATGAACTGTTTCTGGCTAACAGTTCATGGAGGGATTCCATTCTGCATCTGTGGAGAAAGGACTCAGGTCGACAAAACCATAATGCTTTGCGTGCTGGAAGATAACTATGAATAGCGAAGGCAATATTAGGGGGCCTTGCAAAGAAAGCATGGACAGATAGAGTTTCAGAGTGTTCAATTAGCCTTAAGACCACTTTCATCGGAGCTCTCTCATCAGCAAAAGGAAATTGATTCATCGAGAAAATTGGCCATTTAAAATTCAAAGGCCTCATTCTCTCCTGCACCCTGCATTCTATCTCCTCTAGATGCGAGGAGCTGGGCAGAGTCTCTGATTTCTGCTCTACTAATGATCTGTGCCATTTCCCCAGGCCCTGCTTTTACCATAACAAATGCTTGATTAGCAAACAATACTTAATTAGTGCTGCTGTTTCCCTCTTCTGGAGGGGCCTTGGCCCCATTCATTGTGCCATAGTTTCTTTAGCAAAAGAGAATACCTTGGGAGCAGGCAACCTTTGTTTGTTCAGAGACTGAAAAGCACTTTCATACTTAGCCAGCCTAAACCCTCAAACTTCCCACAAAGAGCATTTTTTCATTTGTTTCAGTTCTGGCTCTTCTTGACCCCATTTTGGGGGTTTCTTGGCAAAGGTACTGGAGTGATTTGTCATTTCCTTCTGCAGCTCATTTTACAGATGAGGAAACTGAGGCAGATAGGGTTAAATGATTTGCCCACAGTCACACAGGTAGGAAGTTATAGGAGGTCATATTCAAACTCATGACTGCTGGTCTCCCATGGCACTCTATCCACTGAGCCACTGAGCTACCCAACAATGAGCATCTGGGACAACTATTACTGTGTTCTAGGTTATTTGCGGATACCTTGCTGTAGGAGGGACAACTGACAAGTGAGATAATGTCTAAAGGATGCAGGATGGAGACTAATATGAGAAAGGGACTAGAAACCATCAACCAACCATCAATAAGCATTTATCAAGTGTTTTCTGTATGTTTTAACTATGAGATAGAAACACCATTTCTGGAATAATACAAATTGTGTCTTTTTAAGTCAATGACTCAAGAAGCATTTATTAAGTGCCAGGTACTATTTGTAGCTCTGAGGAAGGCAAAAGCTGCTCCTCTATTCAAGGAGTTCACATCCTAATAACAGACAATATATAAATAACTGGGTACATTCAAGATAAAGGCAGAGTACGTGGAAGGTAATATAAGAGAAGAAACTAGCAGCTAGGGGAACAATGAAAAGCCTCCTACAGAAGTAAAATTTGAGGTTGTTTTTTTTTTTTTTAAACCCATAACTTCTTAGAATTGAAACTGGATCTAAAGCAGAAAAGCAGTAAGGGTCAGGCAATTTAGATTAAGTGACTTGCCCAGGGTCACACAGATAGGAAGTGTCTGAGGCCAAATTTGAATCCAGGCTTAACTCTATCCATTGAACCCCCTAGTTTGAAACCCCAGCTAAGTTTAAAGGAAGCCAGCAGAACTAAGAGGCAGAGGTAATGGAGCAATATTCTATTGTTTCAGTTATGTCTGATTCTTTGTGACCTCATTTGGGGTTTTCTTGGCAAAGATATTGGAGGGGTATAAACATTCCTTCTCCGACTCATTTTACAGATGAGGAAACCGAGGAAAACAGGGATTGATTTGCCCAACATCACATAACCAGTAAATGTCTGAGGCCAGATTTGTACTTGGGCATGTCTCCAAGCCCAGCACTCTATCCATTGGATCAACTAGCTGTCCTCTTCTTGTGTGTGTTTCCTTCTAACTGCCTTATGCTCTCTTTTGTTCATTTTCCTTTTTAAAAAAAATATTATAGACTAGAAAATCATAAACAAATATGAATATTCCCTTGTACAAAGAAATTCAGAAAGAGGATTATATATGATACCTTGAATTTATTACATACCTTATTTCAATAAATGTACATATACACATACTTTTATAGTTTGCAAATATATATACATACATGTAGATAGAAAGATATTAATGTAGGACCCCCAATATTGATCTCAAAGTCTGTACCCCTTTTTGAACTTGTATCTGTTCTCTTACATGTATTTTTGAAGTGATCATTGACACTTTTATTCTTTTATTTTTTTCTCATCTTTATTATTTCCTCCATCCTTAATCAAAGCTCTATTTTGTAACAAAAAATATAGTAAAGCAAAATAAATTTGTGATGTTTGTTCATATCTCAAAATATAGATTTAGGTCTGTACATTTAGTTTATTTTATCTCCATCAAGAGATAGGAGACACATTTCATGATCAACTTTTCTGGACTTGTGATTGATTCATTATTGCACTGATTAGCTTTCCTAAATCTTTGAAAGTTGTTTTCCATTACAATGCTTTTATACACAAATAATTCTTGTTCTACTTACTGTATTCTACTTTGGTTCTTATAAGCATCTCAGAGGATACAGCCCTAGACTTAGAGGTTTTAATTACAATCCTGCCTTAGAAACTTTTATAATAGCTAACATTTAAGTAGTACAAGTTCTTTAAGTGGCAAAGTTCTTTACATATGTTATCTCATTTGATCTTCACAATAATCTGGGGAGGTAGATGCTATAATAATAGCATCTCCATTTTATAGATGAAATTGAGAAAAGTTAAGTGACCTTCCCAGAATCACATAGCTAATAAAAGTTTAATAAAAGTCCAGTGTTGTTTGCATTTCAAAAGTTTTGCTCAGCTCTAGTCTTTTCACCAACTTTGAAAGTCCTCTCTTTTGCTGAAAGTTCATTTTCTCTCCATTAGATTATACACAGACTTTGAGGATGGGTTATTCTTGTTTGTAAGTCATTTGGAATATTATATTCCAAGATTTTCTCTTCTTCAGAGTAACTGAAACATAGTCTTGCCTGATATCAACTGTGGCTTCTCAGTACTTGAAGTCTTTATTTCTGCCTGCTGATAGCATTTTTTTCTTTTGAAAAGTCCTGGATTTGGCTATGACATTTCTGATCATTTTTAGTTTCAGACTGGTTTAATGAAATGCTTGTTGGGTTATTTGTATTTTTACTTTGCCCTCTGGTTCTAATAAATATAGATAGTTTTCTTCTATGACTTCTTTTTTTTTTTTTAAACCCTTACCTTTCATCTTAGATTCATGCATTAGTTCCAAGGCAGAAGAGCAGTAAGGGCTAGGCAATGGAAGTTAAGTGACTTGTCCAGAGTGACACAGTTAGGAAATATCTGAGCTTAGATTTGAATCTAGGACCTCCCATCTCTAGACCTGGCTCTCAATTCATTGAGCCACCCAGCTGCCCCCTCTTCTATGACTTCTTGAAATATGGTAACTAGATTTTTGGTTTGGTATGATTTTCAGGGAATCTGATGATTTGTAAATTCCTTTTCTTAAACCAGTTTTTCTGATCATTTTCTTGATCCATATACCTTATATCTTCTATTTTTCCAGTCATTTAACTGTCTCATGATTTCTTATTGTCTCCTAGAATGTTGGATTTTGGTTATTCCATTCTGATTTTTTTCAGGGCATCTACTATTTGGAACAGTTTTCTACTTTTCATTCTAAGGTATATATTTTTCATTTTCCTTATTCCGGAGCTTTTATTAAGAAATTTAAAATATCTCATTTAATTTCTTCTAAGTTCTTTTGTAATCCTTGATGCTTTTCTTCTGAGATTCTGCTCCTAATTATGGAGTTACCCTGGTTTTCTAGGTTTACTTTTAGAGCTTCTTTTAACCCCTTGTATTTCTTCATTTTCTTCACATTCTCTTCTGTTTTCCTGTGTCTCCAGCCTCAGCTCTTCATTTGGCACTTTGTGCCATATTGGTAGGTTATATTATCTCTTGTATTTCTCCATGGAGTGGTTAGGTCTTGTCTCTGATTTCTGATGTTTTTGCCACTGGCTTCTACATCTCTGGGGTGTTTGTGTTTAGTATTCTAATAAACATTTAGAGTGTCCCTTGTTATAACTGTGGGCTTCAGACCATGGTTGAATGTTTTTTATTAGAACATTATGGGCTTTAGTACCATTTGGAGCATTTTGGTCAGAATACTGTGGGCTCCACGTCACTCTGGAGCATCTTCTTCAGAGTACCAACAGGTTTCAGGTGTGTTTTCCAAAGTTTTCCTTGCTTTCCTGGCAGCACCCCATCTCTTAATACTTGAAGTCTTTGTGTACACTTCTGGGCCAAATTGAGCTCACTTTTCTTTTTTCAAATTCTAATCTTCCAATTTAGAATCAATACTACCTTAGGCAAAAAAAAAAAAAAATAAATGGTAAGGGCTAGACAATAGGAGTTAAGTGGCTTTCCGAGGGTCATACAACTAGGAAGTGTCAGAGGCCAGATTTGAAACCAGAGCCTCCCATCTCCAAGCCTAGATCTCTATCCATTGAGCCACTTAACTGCCTTCAGTTGAGCTTACTTTTTTCTGTTTGGATATCTTGGTAGTTATTCTGTTTAGTGACAATTACTCTATTAAAAATTTTTTTTTCCGCAGTATATATTGGAGACCTCTGCTTTTTTATGACTTTTTATATCTCCATATTAATCAGAAGTCTAAGGAGCTAATTCTAATGGGGGAAGACAGTGCAAAGGTATGAGTATATACATAAATGCATACAAAATGAGTGCAAGGGTATTTTGGGAAAGAGGGCACTAGCAACTGTGGGATCAGGAAAGGCTTTGTGTAAAAGGTGGCACTTGAATTGACTCTCAAAGGAAACAAGGGATTCTGAAAGGAAGAGCTGAGAAGGAAGCATATTGTAGGTAGAAGGGACAGTCAGTGGAAAAGGAGAGAAAAAGAAGTCAAAGCATTGGGTATCAAGAACTGTGAATTAGAAAGGATGTCTGACTTACAGAGTTCATGGAAATAAGTAATGAATGTATTAGAAGATTGGAAAAGTATGAGCTGGGGTAAGGATATTTAAATGCAAATTGATGACACTTCTGAAACTTATAGGAGAGTTTCCTACAGCACTAGGAGGTGTTTGCTGAAGGTGCTGTTTTTTTATCCACTGTATATGTAATGATATTGTCTCTTTTCCTGGTATGTTTATAATTTGCCATTTTTTCTTTTGATAATAGTTTGTTTATATCCTTTGATCCTTATATTGATTGAGGAATTGCTCTTACTCTAAAATATTTGTTGGGTTCCTTTTTATCTTGAATATCAGAGGTATTTAATACAAAGATTTTTCCCCCAATCAATTATTTCCTTTATTATCTTTGTGATACTTATTTCATTCCTTCCAAAGCTTTTCAATTTCATATGATTGAAATCATCTCTGTGTGTGTGTGTGTGTGTGTGTGTGTGTGTGTGTGTGTGTGTGTGTGACTTACTCCATCACCTAGCCATTACTGTGAAAGGTGCCTGATCCAGTTCTCTCCTAATTTTTTTTAAAGGTATGATCTTTAAAACTCAGGTTATAAATCTATCTTGGGTTTATTGTGGCATATGGTGTAAAATGTTGACCTAAACCCAATTTTTGCCATATCTGACCTGATATTACTCAATACTTAGAGGCAGAGATGATTATTGGATGTCCAATCTACCTAATAATCTGGGTACATATTGTCAAATGGCTTGACACAGTGAAGAATTCCCTATTGGGTTATTTATAGTTGGGTTTAAATCAGTTTAGGGGTCATGACTCAGTTTAGCATCAGGATTGGAACTCAATCTGGCTCAGTGTGTCACATTTTTTGAAACTCCCTGGATCTTACAGGAATCAAACCTGTGAGTTTGGCCTTATGAGCTAGGCCGATTAACCCCAAATAACTGATATATCAGGCCGCCATCTAGATCTATATCGCGTCAACATCATCCCTTCTGGGAAGAGAGATTTGACTCTGTCAGATCCCACGATTGGCACCAGATTCTTTCAAGGCCAATGGGAAAAGTTACCTAGAGGAAAAACCCTACACCCCGTGGTCCTTATAGACTTGCCTATCTGTTTTAATTACTGTATATTATTTGGTGCTTTTCATTATGTCATAAGTGGCACACAGAAAAGCCATCATTAAATTTTAAGCTTTTGTAATAACACAATTTTATTACATTTAGATGATTTTATAACTATGATATTTTATTATTCACTCCATGTTATTTTATGATTACACAATGAGATTTTTAATATCTAATTACATTACCGGATGATCATTAAACACATTTAATACAGAAGCCCAGGGAACCCTGGATTCATCATCTACGTCTTGGGCTCCACCATCTCCCCCTTGCCTCTGTCAAAGTAAATTCGATCAGGGTTTTGTGGACATTTTATTTCATTGTGTAATTGTAATGGAACATGTAAAGATAATGAGATCTCATTATCCATCCGTTGAGCTTTGTCCTATAAAGCTAATTCTGGAGATTGAGGAACCCCTACTGGAGGGGCAGGCTGAGGTGGGGAGAGGGAAGTGCTGATAAAACTAGACAATCATGGCACTTTGGGAAGGACCCTCCTGTTACAAGGTTACCAGTAGATTAGGAAATTGCCATGGATGTATGTAGCTTACAATTGCAAGAATAAAATAAAGCCCAATTCTATAGTGCTTTAACATTTGTAGTGTTTTCTTCAAGATGATTCCTAGAATTATGTAGACAAATGCTATCACCCTCTTTAAAAAAGATTTAAGGCTAGAAGGGATCTAACAGATCCTCTAGTCTGACTCCCTCATTTTACAGAGGACACTGAAGCCCAAAGAGTTTAGAGGATTTAACTCAAGTCCCCTGATTCCACAGTCTTTGCTTTTTCCATTGTACATATCGGAAATAACATGATATTAGTCTAGCAAAGGCGGCGCAGTGGACAGAGCACTGGGCCTGGAGTCAAGAAGCTTTTGGGTTTGTTGTTGTTGTTGTTCAGTCATTTCAGTCATGTCTGACTCTCTGTGACCTCATTTGGACTTTTCTTGGTAAAGATAATGGAGTGGTTCACCCTTTCCTTCTCTAGTTCATTTTACATATGAGAAAACTGAGGTAAAGAGGTTAAGTGATTTGCCCTGGGTAATAATCTGGCCTTAGCCAGTTACTAATTCAGCAAGGAACTGAGATGGGGAAGGGAAGAGAGTATAAATAATTCAGGGATGATTGCCTGGGAAAGAATTTAATGGTCAATGGAGATCATGGTGTTGTTGAAGAATAGGGTATATGATTTCAAGGGAAAGAAAGAAGAGTAATGACAATATGATCAGATGAAGGAATTTCAGAGCTCGTGAACATGGAAATGGTGGCAAAGATGTGAGTATAGTAAGATCAAGGGTATAACCATCTTTGTGAGTGTCTGAGGTGGGATGGAGGAGTAGGTCATAGGAAATGAGTAAGGTGAGGATCTGTGAGGATAGGTGTTAGAGGAAGTATTTATCTATTACTTTCTCTTTATACTATATATATATATGTGTGTGTGTGTGTATCGATATATAGATCTCTAGATCAATATATAGATACATATATCTATATCTTTCTATGCTATAGATATCTATATTATCTATACATATGGATAGCATAGATATCTATATTATCTATAGATCTAAGTGTGTGTGTATATATATATGTATATATACACATATATATACTTTGTATGTAGTATATAAGTATATAGAAACACACATGTGTATGGACATATACATACATAGAGAAATAGATATACACATACACACCCCATAAGTTAAGGACTATACTCATTGAAGAAAGAAGCAGAATGTTTTAGAGAACACTAGACAATAGTTACCACATTTTTGCTTTGGTGGTTGCTTTTTACCTTATTGAAGCTGTGCTCTCAAAGATCACCAATAATCAGTCACCAAATTCAATCACCTTTTCTTCATTTTCATCCTAATTGACTTCTACAGATTCTGACACTGTTGATTATCATCTCCTACTGGATGTGGATAGAGTGAGAATCTTAAAGGAGAGATTACTGAGTGAGAGTAATGTAGAGAGAACCTGGAATTGGCAATAGGGAGCAAGGAGAAATTCCAGATACCTATTTCTCCTAGTCATTCAGGAAAATTCAGGGAAAGATTGAAAGTATAGTCAGAAGTAGAAGCAGAAGGCAGGGAGGCTATGTAATTAGGAGGGAACTAGGTTTTAGTGAGAGCTAAAAGATGGAAGGATTGAGAAAGGAATAGATTTCAGATGAAAACAAGTTTGTTGCCCAAAGTAAAGAAATTTCTAGGAGTGGAGAACTTTAGAGTGGGGTGTGGGGTTGAGGGGAATCGAGAATAAAGGATCAAGCAGGAAAGGATAAGGAGTAGGGTATGTATGATGATTGGTAAGATTCCAAGATCACTGGATTGGATAGGGAAGGTAGTGTGTTTGTAAATCACTGAAGAATGAGTTTAGATAACTTTCCATAGGAGTTTGGTCTCTGAGTGTAACCCTAGCAGCCATTTAGAGTTTGTTGAATATGGAGGTGATATGGTTAGAATGCAGTTGTCCAATTTGGAAAGTAGGTTTTTGACCAATCCCATCTCTCTTTTCCCCTTCCTTGGCATGCTTTGTAATTCAATTGTCTACATCTAAGACCTTTATTTTCCTTTCACTCACTCTTTCCTCAGACTTTTAGAATTTTCCTCTGACTTCCATTACTCTACTGAAGCTGTGCTTTCAAAGATTATCAATAATCAGTCACCAAATACAATCACCTTTTCTTAATTTTTATCTTAATAGATTTCTAGATTCTGACACTGTTGACTAACCTCTCCTACCGGATATTTTAGATTCTTTCCTGTTTTACTCTCTTGGTTAATCATTTTTTGCTAGGTCATCATTCCTTTCTCAGCCCCCAAATGTGAGTGTTTCCCAATGATCTGTTCTTGGATCTCTCCTTCCCTCCCTTCCTCTTGACACCTCTCATCTCCTTTAGTCTTCTCTCCTTTCCTTTCTTCTCTTCTCCTCTATTTTATAGTCCTGTCCTGTCCTGCCCTGCCCTAGCCTGTCTTGTCCTGTCCTATTTTCTCTCCTTCACTCCTTTCCCCTCCCCTCCCATTCCTTCCTCTTCTGTTCTTTGGTGACCAGTCATTTCCATAGCTTCAATATCTATCACTATACAAGTGACCACTCAATTGTTATCTCCTGCCTTACATATTTTCAGAGCTCTAGACCAGCATCTCCTAATGTCTGCTGGACAACACCATCTGAATGAGGTATAATCACCTCATACCTGAGACATCTCAAAATAGAGAGTTTTTCCATAAACCTTCTATTTATCTTTACTGTGTGTTTACCTGCCTCAAATGTGTTTCTTGTAAACAACATATGGTAGGATTCTGTTTTTTAATCCATTCTACTCTCTGCTTCATTTTATGGGTGAGTTCATCCCATTTACATTCACAGTTTGATTACTATCTGTGTTATTCCCCTCCATCTTGTTTCCCTCTTTTAATCCTGCCCTTTTCCCTTTTATTCTGGCCCTCCACATTAGTGTTTTCCTTTTAATCACTTCTCCCATTCCCCCTCCCTTATATTACTCTTCTTCCTACCACTACCCTTTTTATTCCACTCTTTCTTCTCTCTAGGGTCTTTTAATCACACTCCAAACTTCTCCCTTCATTATATTACTCCCATCTCCAACACTCCCATTCTTATTTCTCTTCTGCTTCTCTATAGAGTAAGATAGGATTCTGTACCCTAATGAATTTGGCTGTTATTCCCTCTCTGAGACAATTCTAATGAGAGTAAGGTTTAAGGATTACCCTTACCACTCTTCTGCTCCACTGTAATATTTTTCCTACATCTCTTTATGTGATATTGTTTACTCCATTTTACTTTATTACTCCATTTACATTTGCCTTGGTGCAGTCCTTTTTCACTCATTTTTTTGCATATCATTGTAAATAGCTTATTTCTACACCCTCTGTTTATGTATACTTCTTCTTACTATTATGATAATGATAAACATATTCAAGAGTTACAAATATTATTTTTCCATATAGGAATACAAACAATTTTACCTGATTAAGGCATTTAAATTTTTTCTCTTTTGTATTGTTGTGTGCAGATGCAAAGCATGGAATCCCTGCAAAGGTACAGGGATGGCCTCATGGCCTCACGGCCTCACGGGGGCCATCCCTGTACCTTTGCAGGGATTCCATGCTTTGCATCTGCACACAACAGTATCTACATTTTTATGTTTCTTTTGAATTTTGTATCTTCTATAAATGGAGATTTTGAACCCTTGGACTTCATTCCCCAGAAGTCCCTTAGCATTTCCCAAAATTCCTTTTAATCTCTCCACCATATTGTGTGGTCACATTTGTATAAGTTCTGATGTTCCTCCTCTCTCTTCCTCTCTTCTCCACAAGTGTGGCTGAGTTAGTTAGTTTAGCACCTTTTCGCTCTAGTTTTTTATGTTAGTTTATTATTAATAAAACTTGATAAAATATAATACTTGGCTTTTGCATATTAAATTTAATTTAAAATTGATTTTAACTTAAAATTAATTTTAATCTCTATATTCTGGACATGAAATTTCCTGTTTAAGTCTGTCTTTTCTTCAGGAATGCTTGGAAAGCTTCTATTTTATTAAATGATCATATTTTCCCCTGAAAGAATATAGTCAGTTTTGAAAGGTAGGTGATTTTTGGTTGTAAACCCAGTTCCCTTGCTTTCTGGAATATCATATTCCAAGCTTTCTGATTCCTCAATGTGGAAGCTGCCACATCTTGTGCAATCCTGACTGGGGCTTCATGATATTTGAATTGTTTCTTTTTGGTTGTTTGTAGTATTTTCTCCTTGGCTTGGAAACTCTTGAATTTGGCTATAACATTCCTAGGAATTGTCATTTGGGAATTTATTGTAGGAGGAAATATGCAGATTCTTTCAATTCTACTTTTCCCCTCTTGTTCAAAAATATCAGGACAATTTTCTTTGAAAATTTCTTGTCATATGATGTCTAGTTGTTTCTTTATCATGATTTTTGTCTAGTCCAAAAATTCTTAAACTGTCTCTCTTGAATCTATTTTCTAGGTCAGTTGTTTTGTCAATGAATATTTCAGATTTTCTTTTAATTTTGTTTTATTGTTTCTTGAGGTCTAATGAATTCATTAGCTTCCATTTGCCCAATTCTAATTTTAAAAAAAAATTAAGTTCATATAATTTAATTAATTAATTTATAATATTTTCCCATGGTTACATGATTTGTGTTCTTTCCCACACCTCCTCCCTCCCCTCTCCCATAGCCAATGAACAATTCCACTGGGTTTTACATGTATCATTGATCAAGACCTATTTCCATATTAATATTTGCAATAGAGTGATCATTTAGAGTCTATATCCCCAATCATATCCCCACTGAATCATATGATTAAGCAGTTATTTTTCTTCTGTGTTTCTACTCTTACAGTTCTTTCTCTGGATGTTGATAGCGTTCTTTCTTATTGTTTCTTTTTTTTCCCTCAGAATTGTCCTGGATCATTGCATTGCTGCTAGTAGAGAAGTCCATTACATTTGATTGTGCCACAGTGTATATTATACATCTCTGTGTATAATGTTCTCCTGGTTCTGCTCCTTTCACTCTGTATCAATTCCTGGACGTCATTCCACTTCACATAGAATTCCTTCAGTTCATTATTCCTTTGAGCACAATAGTATTCCATCACCAACAGATACCACACTTTGTTCAGCCATTCCTCAATCGAAGGGCATTCCCTCGTTTTCCAATTTTTTGCCACCACAAAGAGTGTGTCTATAAATATTTTTGTACATGTATTTTCCCCTATGATATCTTTGGGGTATAAACCCAGCAGTGGTGTGGCTGGATTAAAGGGCAGGCAGTCTTTTAAAGTCCTTTGGGCATAGTTCCAAATTGCCTTCCAGAATGGTTGGATCAATACATAACTCCACCAGAAATGCATTCCCAATTCTAATTTTTAAAGAATGAATTTCTTCCATGATCTTTTGATCCTCCTTTCTTCTTTGGTCCATTCTACTTTTCATTGAGCACTTTTTTCTTCACGAAGTTTTTATTCCTCTTTTTCCAGTTGACCAATTTTGCTTTCTAAGCTTTTATTTTCTTTTTACATTATTTTCATTTCTTTTCCCCATTTTTCTACCACCTCTCATTTAATTCCCTTTTTGAGTTCTTCTAGAACCCGAGAACAATTCCCATTTTTCTTTGAAGTTTTGTATGTGGTTGCTTTGATCTTACCATCCATTGTTGACTCTGTGCCTTGCTCTTTGTTGCCATAGATATTTTCTATGGTTGAGGTGTTTCTTTTGCTATTTGCTCATTTTCCCAGCTTTTTTTTTTGACCTGTGGACTGTGAGTTCTGAAAGTTGGTGATTCTATCTCTTCTGTTGATGGCTTGCAGGAATCAGCACTGTGAGCTATTTTGCGTTGCTGCTAGGGTTTCACCACAATGCAGGCTTGAAAGGGCCAAGCCTATGGACTTCCAGGCCTCATTGTGGACTGGTGCCAGGGTTTGGTACTTCAAGGAGTGGGTATGAAGTGGGGGGTGCTTTGTTGTTTATGTATGCAGGGTCCTGGGATCCCAAAGTTGGTGTATTCCCAGGCTTAGAACCTGGAGCAGTAGATGGGAGGTGGCCAGTCAGTACTCCTCTGTGCGTGGTTTTACTTCCAGGTCCCCTTTATCCCATGAAAACTGACTCCTTCTGCCTACCTTTCAAGTTGTTTTCTGCCTGAGAGCCCCCTTTCTCCATCTTGTTGTTTTTGACTTCTGTCATTTTGAGGTGTTTTTTAAAGATTGATTTGGAAGGATTCTCAGAGCAGTTTTAGCTTTTGCTGCTATTAAACCACTACCTTGTCTCTGCCACTACAGAACATTTTTATATGATTATTGATAGCTTTGATTTCTTCATTTGAAAACTGTTTACTTATATCCTTTGGCCATTTGGAAGGCAATGGTTTAAAAATAATCATTTTGGAAAATTCTTTCATTTTTCTAGAAATTCTTGTTGGGCTTGTGTCCAGGTTGTGTTTTTTTAAGGACTTTGCTTGTAGATATTTTCAAATTATTGTCCTCTTTTTTGTTTGTGTCTTGAGCTTTCCTGTCACCATCTGAGATCTATATGGTTGGTTTCCTTTTTTTTGTTACTCATTCTTCTAGTTTTCCATTTTACTTTATTCTTGATGTTAGTGCTGAGTTCTGCTAATTTCTGGCGTAGAGGGGAAGGGACAACTGGCCTATTCTTCTGTCTTTTTATGTCCTTCTGCTGCTTAGTTTAGGGAACTACAAATTTTCAGTGCTCCCAAAATGGTATGATCTGGGGAGAGGTCTGTTTTCTGCCTTCCTCATCTGAGCTCTGTAAGTTCCTGACCCAACTTTGAGACTGTTGACTTGTGTGTCATTGATTTTAGTAGACTGTTGCTGGACTCAGTCACTGAGCCCATTGGGAGGTGCAGTTTCAGAGATACATGTACTGTTAGCTCTCTTTTGGTCTTGATCTCCTGCCCTAATTATTTTACTGCAGGTTTATGTGCTGGACTAGAGCCTAGAACTGAGTTTCTGCTTTGCTCCTGGGCTCAAACCCCTCACAGTTACATTTCTGGAATTTGATCATTGCTTAGTACTCAGCAAGGCCTCCTGCTGACTCAAAGCTACCCCTGCTGCCATGGATCTATGACTTGCAACTGGACAATGGGCTAAAGAGTTACCAAATGACACCAGTGCATGGATGGAATGCTAGTTGAGGGATACTCTGGGATTTCTTTCTGTCTTAGTGCCTCTGGCTCAGTCCTGTTTCTGACTCTGGCTACTGGACTGTTCCCTGTTGCTGCCTCATGCTCCCAGCCAGTTTCTTTCTCAGCTAGTCTTCTCTTTCTGTCTCCTTAAGCTGTCCTGGGCAGGAAAAATGACTCTCTACAATGCTTTCTTGACTCTGATCAGAACTTGGTCTGGTACATTTTTTTAACTTATGCTGATTGAGCTAGGCAATGTGCTAGTTGAGCTAGGCAAAAATGCTTTCTCTCACTCCACCATCTTGTCTCTACCTCTTAACTCTGCCCTCTAGGAATCAGGGACATTTAGCTGAGAAAAGAGAAGACTTAGGGGTGGGCATAATTGCTGTATTCAGGTATTTGAAGGACTATTGTGTGGAAGAGGGATTCAACATTCTGTTTAGCTCTAGAGGGTAGATCCAGAAAGAAATGGCAAAAGCTGCAAGACAAATTTAGGCTTAAAGTCAGGAAAAATTTCCAAATGATCAGTACCATTAAAAGTGAAATGAATGGGCTATTTCCAGAAGTTATAGATTGCCCTTCCTTAGAGGGCTATAAGCAGAGGTGAGATAATCACTTATTAGAATGGGCTGGGCTAAATGGTTGCTGAGATCCCTTCCAACTCACAATCTATGGTTCTATGATTCTGTGAGTTTTTCTCCAATTATTTACTGTGTAAGTTTGACCAAGTCTATAAGTTTTTTCTGAGCCTTAGCTTCTTACTCTTTAGAGTGAGGAGAATGGATTCATTCTAAAATCTCTTTCCCACTAGAGTCTTTGTTCACTCTACCTCTGGGTTCCTCAACTCTGGCTTCCAACCCTCAAGAACCTTCTCTCACTGGTATTATTGAGTCACGGGGCAAAGTAACCTTATTGACGTATTCATATTTGGGTTGTTTTTCAGTTGTTTCAGTTGTGTCCAACTCTTCATGACCCCCATTTCGGCTTTTTTTTTGGCAAAGATACTGGAGTGGTTTGCTATTTCTTTCTTCAACTCATTTTACAGATGAGGAAACTGAGGTAAACAGGGTTAAAGTGACTCACCCAGGGTCCCATAGTAAGTATCTGAGACAGGATTCAAACTCAGTCTTCCTGACTCCAGTTCTGGCACTCTATTTACTGAACCTCAGTTTTCTCAATTATAAGCCCTGAAAGGATTTGATCAGCTAACACTGAGATATGAATAGTTGGTGAAGTCTACAAGTGTTTTCCCCTTCGGGAATGGCAGCTAATGCAAAAGTCTAACAGTCTAATGGCATTCCAGCTAATGAAGGACATATCTTTGAGGGGAGCCCCTCCAAGGGCCTTGCATATTCCACTGCCGAGGGAATCCTCTACTCTTCCTATTCCTAATTATATCTCTGCCTCCACTGTAAAGCAAATAACACAAGATTTAAATAAACATATATAAACACACATACACTCACATAGTGCATTCATTCACAAGCAACACATACAAATGGATGCACGTAGATATACATATGTGTAGATATATATATAGATAGAGCTGGTTATACATTGAAATTTATACATATCCTTATACAGGCTTATTCATCAAGTGTGTGTGCACGCACACCCACCCACCCACACACATATACCCACACCCACACACACACACACACACACTTTCCCGATGCTCGGCAACTCTGTCTTTAAGCTTAGGCTCTAAAAAATCAGACAGTAAGGCAGACACCAGTCTAGTCTGTGCCTCTAAACTACAGGGCCTCATTCCCTAGGGGAGGTCCTCCGGGGCTTCTATCCAAGTAATTGTTGCCATGGAAGCTGGTAATCCATGGAGTCCAACAGAATGCTGCATCCCCACAAGGACACAGGGATCATGCTTGTCTTTTCAGTAATCACCCTCCAAGGTCAACTTGGGGTCCTCTCTGACCCTGAGCTTTCTTTTGTGACTTTTGTCTTCACTATTCAGTCTCTGGGTAGCTATGAGGATTCACACAGATCTCCTGAAGTATGAATTTTAGCCAGAGAATATTTCCATGTCCTGGCTTTGTCTAGAAAAATCGAAAATATAATGATATATGGTTTCAGTTAGAACTATTCCAATTGTACTCTTAATTTTTATTTCCTGAAAATCTTTTGGGTTAAGCAAAATTAAAACAAACCCCCAAAATGCATCAATTTAGATTCAGATTAAATTTCAGGCTTATTACTAATTTTTGCAGATCAGTTATATGAGGGACCACTGTAAGATGAGGGGAAAAAAAGCATACAATGAGATGTATGGTATGGAGTGTTCAGGGAGGACTAGTACCTCTAGTGTCAGGGCTTGCTGAACTCTTCTTAAGGTTATTCATCTATTTTTGGTGTCTATATCTCACTGTATAGTTAGAAATATCTTAACTACATTACCCAAACTTCCTTTCTGTATTACCTACAATGCTTTTCCTTTTGTCTTCGTTTGTGTGGTCACATTTTGTATAAGTTCTGAGGTTCCACCTCGTTCTTTCTCTTTTGCTTTTGGGAACAGGCTGGTTAGTACCTTTTAGCTAGTATTTTTTGTTAGTTTATTATTAATAAATATTAACAAATATAATATTTGGTATTTAGTATATTAATTTGAATCTCTACATCACCCAACTGTCTCCTATGTCTCCAAGAAGCTATAGAATGCCTGATGTCATGACCCAGCACTGTCCCAGCGGAAGGACTAAACCAGTTTGAAAGAACTGACAGTATTCAGACTGTTTAGTGGAGGGTCTACCCCAAGCATGTAAAGACTTCCCCAAGTAGAATAGGTGGATGAGAACAATTTATTTCAATGGCCTTGAAGGTGTCTGAAACAAACACAGTGGAGTGCTCAGACATGGAAGATGCCAAGGCCATCCATTGCATCCTAGGCCATTGCCAGTCTTCTTGACTTTTATCTTGGCACTAGACTCATCCTTTGTGCACAAATCATCATCCCAGGATATCATTGGCCCTCTTCAAGAAAGAAAGACAAATAGCATCAATGACAAAAGCTGTGTGACACTGGGCAAGTCATTCAACCTCTCTAGACCTCAGTTTTATCATATGTAAAGTGGAGAAATTGGACTAAATGACCTCTCATGATTTCAAATGCAATAACATCTGTAAAGCATAATGCCTGGAGTATGATATTTGCTTAATAAATATTTGTTCTCTTTCTTTTCCTTCCTGCCTTTGATTCCAGCATTCTTCCGTTTCCAGTTAAATTATGTTCAGAGATCATCATAATATGCAAAGAGCCCCAACTTTGGAATTACCAGACCTGATTTGAATCCTGGTTTGTCTATTTTTGTGGTATAACATTTTTTAAACCTTTGCCTTCTGCCTTAGAATCAATACTATGTATTGGTTCTAAGACAGAAGTGGGTAAGGGTAGGCAGTGGGGGTTAAGTGACTTGTCTGAGGTCATATTTGAATTCAATCTCTAGGCCTGGCTCTTAATCCATTGAATGCTTGGCAAGTCATTTAATTTCTCTAGGCCTCAGTTTGTCTACATATAAAATGAGAGGTTTGAATGAAATAATTGCTGAGGTACTTGCCAGCTCTAAATCCTATAAGAGCTCATGCTTCTTCATTATGAAGTGCTTTACATATATAACAGTGGGGAACATTGAATCAATCAGTCACCCAGTTATCCTACTCCACTTAAAATAGCAAATGATACTTTTAAGGTAACCAACTAGCAAATAAATTAAAAATTTTAGAAAATGATGCTGAGCCATGATACTGAAACAAGGTAGGTCAGAACACCTATATTGAATCAATTAGTCAATTAAGAAATCAAAGGGTTTAGACTAAGTGGGAAAAGTCCTTGATCAGTTTAGAACAGTGATTCCCAAAGTGGGTGCTACCGCCCCTGGTGGGTGCTGCAGCGATCCAGGAGGATGGCGATGGCCACAGGTGCATTTATCTTTCCTATTAATTGCTATAAAATTAAAAAATATTAATTTCCAGGGGGCTAAGTAATATTTTTTCTGGAAAGGGGGCAGTAGGCCAAAAAAGTTTGGGAACCACTGATTTAGAAATTCTTGAGAGCTTTTGGACAAAATGAAGTGAGATGGCACAGGAAGCATACTCATACTGATTAAGAAGAATTCCTCATGCCCCATGGAGTTTGTCTGTAACTAGCAAGTTAGCTTGGAATCAAGTAACTTTTCAGTGGTGGAGTCATTCTATCCAAGCACCTAAGAAGCACAGTCACTTTGACTTCTGCCCTCCTTAGATGAAATCTTAGATTCTACATTTTCCTGAATTAAAACCAACAAAATCATTCCACGAAGGATGAAACAGTACTGGAGTTCAGACTGAGGCAGGACATTCAGGTAAATGTTCTGCTAAAAATGCCAGGACATTATTTCCTATTGTATTAATAAAAGAAACTCTTCAAAGAAGAGTTGAGACTTGAGCTGAGTCTTGATGGACGGTGAAGATTTGAAGAGGGAAAGTGGAAAATCATTTGCAGATTTAGCAGAATTCTATTTTGATCTAGTCAACTGAGGAAGGAAAGAAAATGTCAAAATGCCTTGGATCCCAATGGGGCATATTAAGACTGGTTCTCCCATCAGATCCCATAGAAGACGCTATAACTTATTTTTTCTGTATCTGATGGGGAATAATACTAATATTGTGTCACATTTCTAAAGAGAATTAAGGTTTATAAACTACTTTCTTGAAAGTAACCCTGTGAAGTAGTTATGTTGAATATTATTGTCCCCATTGTACAGATGAGAACCCCGAATCCCAGGAAAGTAAAGACTAGAGTCATATGTACTTTTTTTTGTTGTTAAGTCATTTTTCATTTGTATCCTACTCTTTCTTACCCCATATGGGATTTTTTTGCGGCTGCATTTGAACTTAAGTCATCTTGATTGCTTGGTCCACTGCAGGCCACCAACATGCCCTATACATACCTAGGTAAGCATCAAAACTAGGATTAGAATTCAAGTTTCCTGATTCTTGGAGAGGAGTCCTGGAGAGGTTCTCTTATCACCTTAAATTCAGAATAAGGAAATAAAAAGCAGCATTCTCCAGTTTCTCTTGGGAAAAAATAGTATTCCTAATAACTCTAACTCTATATAGACAACCTTCCTTTTTTAACAAATGAAGTCAAGCAAAACAAATTCATTCATTTGCCTTGTATACAAATGTCTATCTTATCCCACACTTCTAATTCATTGCTTCTCTCAGGCTCATAGAGTGATGATGGATCACTGCATTTTTTGGAATTGTTCAATGTTTCAAAATCTTTTCCTTTATTTTATTATAGTAATTATATAAATGGCTTTCCTGCTTCTGCTCATTTCACTGTATCAGTTCACAGAAATCTTTCCAGTTTTCTCTGACTCCCTCCCTCTCATCAGTTCTTATGGCAAAATAATATTGTGGCACATTCATATACTGCAAGTTGTTCAAACATTGTTGAATCGATGATACCCATTTTGTTTTCAGTTCTTTGCTACAACAAAAAGTGCTGCTATAAATATTTTTGTATATATTGGCACTTTCCTTTCCTTCTCTATCTCTTTAGCAGTATGCACCTAACAGTGGTATCATTAGGTTAAAAGATATATACATAGGGAGGTTCCGGGTTAAGATGGCGGCAGAGTAAAAAGCAGCTCTTAACCTCTCCTGACCGAAACACAAAAGACTCCTCAAGGGAACATAAAAACAAGTCCAGACGAACAAAGGAACCCCACAACAGGGTGCAGTGTGGAAGGTACGTGGAATTGGGACATTTCCATACTATAAAGGGGTGAAACAGCTCTCACTAAATTGCATGCTGAGCAACTACCTCACCCCCACCCCCTCCACACACAACACCTATAGCGCCGAAACCAGCTAAAAAGAAATAGAGCAAGTTTGGGGCAACCATCGAGTCATTGGCAGCTCCAGGGCCTGTTCCTGAGAACAGCAAGATTTGGGAACCCAAAAAGCCAAAGAATGCACGCGAACTATGAGCACGGGAGCAGAGCGCAGGCGTGGCAGAGGCGTGGGTGGAGGCAGACACAGCCACGAGCTAAAGCTCTGAAACCCTGAGTGGGGAACCAGCGTAGACGGGTATAGGACTGAGGAAGCAGTGCCCTGAGACTTGTAAAGGAATCTCCAGCAGAGGATCAAGCAAGGGGGTCCACCAGGGGGCTTGACCTTGGAAAAAACCAGAACTCAGACCTCAGGAGCCAAAAGACCATGGACAGACCCCGAGGATAAAGCTGAGAAGCTGCTGGGCTAATGATGGCTACCCAGACTCAGGAAGTTCAGAAGAGAAAGATTAACAAGAAAAAGAAGTCTTTAACACTCGACAACTTTTACACAGAGAAAATCCAGACAACCGAGCAAACAGAGGAGGAGAACAAACAAGCATCTGGACCCTCCTCAAATAAGGAAAACGGGTCACAAGCTATGGAAGAGTTCAAAACTGAGATTCTGAGGAAGATGGAAGAGATCTGGCAAGAAAAATAACAGTTTAAAAGGTAGAATCTTGCAATTGGAAAGTGAGGCTCAGAAATCAAATGAACTGATAAGCAAATTGAACACAAGAAATGACCATATTGAAAAGATCATAGCTGAAAATGAAAAGTTTAGAGCCGAAAACCAGTCCCTAAAGGCTAGAATTGAGCAATTAGAAGCGAATGATCTCTCAAGACAACAAGAACAAATAAAACAAAGTCAAAAGACTGAAAAAATAGAAGGAAATATGAAATATCTCAATGAGAGAGTGACAGACCAAGAAAACCGGTCTAGAAGAGACAATTTGAGAATAATTGGTCTTCCAGAAAAGCCAGAAATTAATAGAAACCTGGACTCCATACTAAAAGAAATTATTCAGCAAAATTGCCCTGAAGTCCTACAACAAGAGGGCAATATAGACATTGAAAGGATTCATAGAACACCCACTACATTCGATCCAGATAAGAAAACAGCCAGAAATATAATTGCCAAATTCAAGAGCTTTCAAGCAAAAGAAAAAATCTTACAAGAAGCCAGAAAGAGACAATTCAAATATAAAGGAACACCAATCAGGATCACACAGGATCTGGCAGCCTCCACGCTAAAAGATCGTAAGGCTTGGAATACAATATTCAAAAAGGCAAGAGAGCCGGGCCTGCAACCACGGATCAGCTACCCATCAAAATTGACTATATATTTCCAGGGGAAAGTATGGGCATTCAAAAAAATTGAAGAATTCCAAGTATTTGCACAGAAAAGACCAGGGCTAAATGGAAAGTTTGATATCCAACCACAAAAATTGAGAGAAACATGAAAAGGTAAATAAGAAACAGAGGGGAAAGAAAGAAAACTTATAATTTTTAAATTTGCCTTTTTAAGGGCCTCAGTGAGATCTAATTATCTGTATTCCTATGTAGAGAAATGTTATGTATAATTCTCTGTAGTGAACTCTATTCACTATTATAGTATTCACAATTATAGAAATCAGAAGAATAATTCACAGGGTGAGGGTGGAACACTAAATAATCTAAGATGACATGGGGGAAGGGAAAGAGGGGGTGAATAGCAGGAGACACCAAGAGAAACTTGAGTGAATAAGAAAAATAGGATATTCTATTACATACAAAGAGGGCATGGGAAGGAGAGGGGACAAATACTATTATAAGAAGGAGAGAAAGAGAGCATTAAGAGGTAATAATCAAACCTTACTCTCAGTGTAATCAACCCGGAGAGGGAAGAATAGCTATACTATCCATTGGGACATAAAACTCTTATCTAACACTTCTGACAAAGTCAGAAGGGATAAACCAAGGGAAACAGGGGAGTGGGGAGGTTAAAAAAAGGGAGGGGAGAAGAAGGGGGAGGGAATTCATAAGGCCTTTAAAAACAAAAAGAGGGGGAAAAATAAGGGAGGGGGTAGAAATGGAAGTGAATCAAGGGAGGGGATAAGGGATACCGGCTCAATAGCAAACCACTGGTTTAAAAGGAAACAGTATAAGAAAGAGGGGGTAGGAATAGGGGAGGATATGAAAATGTCAGCAAATGCACAACTGATGATTATAACTCTGAATGTGAATGGGATGAACTCGCCCATAAAACGGAAGCAAATAGCAGAGTGGATTAGAAACCAAAATCCTACCATATGTTGTCTACAAGAAACACATATGAGACGGGTGGACATACACAAGTTTAAGGTTCAGGGCTTGAGCAAAATCTTTTGGGCATCAAATGAGAAAAAGAAGGCAGGAGTGGCTATTATGATTTCTGACAAAGCCAAAGTAAAAATAGATATGATTAAAAAAGACAGGGAAGGTCATTACATCCTGATTAAAGGCAGTATAAACAATGAGGAAATCACACTGCTCAATATATATGCACCAAGTGGCATAGCATCCAAATTCATAAAGGAGAAACTGGCAGAGCTCAAGAAGGAAATAGATAGTAAAACCATACTAGTGGGAGATCTAAATATTCCTCTTTCAGATCTAGATAAATCAAACCGAAAAATAAATAAGAAAGAGGTAAGAGAGGTGAATGAAGTCCTAGAAAAATTAGATTTAATTGATATATGGAGAAAAATAAATAGGGACAAAAAGGAATACACCTTCTTTTCAGCTGCACATGGCACATTCACAAAGATTGACCATGTTATAGGGCATAGAATCATTGCAAACAAATGCAAAAGAGCAGAAATAATAAATGTAACCTTCTCAGAT
>NC_058131.1:423831192-423911329 GCF_016433145.1 Gracilinanus agilis | reverse complement strand
GCCACCACCTGCCACCACCTCCATTTTTAAAAACTTGAATTTAATGCCAATTCCTCTCTGATTGTTCCCAGGTAGTAACAGTCTTCCCACAGGGATCTCCTCATTTTCCATCTCACCGGTACATTTATTACAGATTATAGGTGTTTATGATGGTGCATTTATCTTACTCTGAGCTACAGGAAGACAAGAGCCCAGTCTTACCTAAACTGTGGAAGACAAAACATTGGAGTTAGAACTAGGGCAGCATACTAGCCTCATACCTAGACTCTGCCTGACTACCTGTGTGGCCTTGCACAAGTCCTTTCCATTTGGGGAAACTCCATTTTCTTATGAGAGGAAGCACAGCAGAATAGAGAAAATGTAGAGTTTGGAATCAGAAGATATGTAGTAGGATTCCAGCTTTGCCACTTACTACCTATATGAACTTGGGTAAGTCTTAACGTTATTGGGCTCCAGTTATCAAATGAGAGGATTGAACAAGGTGATCTGTAAGGTGCCTACTGAATTTTATTTATTTTCCCTCTTTCCCTACCAAATTTTATTTTATTTTTCCTTCCCTGCCAAAAATTTATTTTGTTTTTTTTTGTTCCCTATCAAATTTTATGCTGTTTTTCCTCTTTCCTTACCAAATTTTATTTCATTTTTCTTCTTTCCCTACTTTAAGATTTAAACTAATATCCGATAACTCCAAGTATTATATTTTATAAGGTTTATTAATAATCACTTGAAGTAGAAAAAATAAAAGAATAAAAGTAAAAGTCTGAGTAAAAGCCATGCGAGTGAAATTCTCCTCCCTGTTACTCACCCCACTTCTACCAGCTGCGATCAGGGGAAAAGAGAGCCAGGGAAGAGCTACATAAAAGCTCTAACCTCAAAAAGTAAGGACTTACGGTGAAAACAAAGAAGGGAAGCTGGGAGAGAGAGTCCTGGGGAGCAAAATTCTAGTTAGACACTACCAATTTATTTTCTTTCTTCTTTTTCCTTACCAAATTTTATTTTTCATTTTTCCCTACCAAATTTTATTTTATTTTTTCTTCCCCTACCAGATTTAAATCCTAGGACCTCCTATGTCTCCTCTACCCAAACCAATGGTTTGCACAATATAGATACTTAATAAATGTTTGGTGATTTGTGGAATTGAATTGAATTCAATTAAGCACTGCCAGAATATTCTTGCTTCCTGCTTGCTCCAGGGATCTCTCACTATAAGATAGGACTTGACTTATGGGAAAGTCACTTAATTTCTCTAGATTTCATGGATAAAATGAAGATATTAGACTAGATGAAACCAAGGGACCACTGCTGTACTTTATGCCCCAAGAGCCCCTCTCCCAGGCTGGTCGGCTCCCAAATCTGACATCCTTAAGTCTATGTTCTAAGGCCTTTTCCAGCTCCAGAGACAAATCCTGTGATCCTAAAGGTGGGGGGAGGAGGCCAGAAGCAGCTTGAGATGGTGAGAAGTTCAAGCATCAGGAAGGAAGCTTTTATAAGGCAATAAAAGAGAGTGATCTATCCCTGTCCACCAGTGTTTGTAAACATATTGTAAACAAGTAGAAATGAACAGCTCATCTCTCTGGGGGGAACAGATGCATCCTTAATCCTGATTAACTATTTGGTTCTGCCTTCCTGTCTGGTATAGGTTTATGTTCCTGGAAGAAGAGGAGTCTTGCTGCTCCTGCCTCTGATTGGGACATGGGTACTGCTGCTAGGGACAGCCAAGCCACCAGGGGCATGGGGTCATTTTCTTGCAGATAAGGCATCTTTATCCTTATTTATATGGGCAGCTAGGAAGATTCTAGTTCAAATTGGGCCTGAGACCCTTACTAGCCATGTGACCCTGAAAAAAGTAATTTAACCTTATTGCCTCAGTTTCCTCATCTGTAAAATGATCAGGAGAAGGAAATGGCAAACCACTCCAGTACCTTTGCCAAAAAAAACCCCAAATGGAGTCAGAAAGAGTTGGGCATAACTGAAACAACTGAAGAACAATAAACATCCTTATTTTAAAGATGAGAATATTGAGACTAAATGAAGTCAACTGGAATAGAATTCAAAACCAGGATTTCCTGACTTCCAGACCAGAGTCTCTAGGGTCTCTGTCTCTGTCTCTTCTTATTCTCTATCTTGTTGTCAGAATTAAGTATCAGTTACAAGGCAGAAGAACAGTAAAGGCTAAGCAATTGGGGTTAAGTGACTTGCCCAGGGTTACACAGCTAGGTATGAGGTCAGATTTGAACCCAGGACCTCCCATCTCTAGGCTTGGCTTTCTACCCACTGAGCCACCTCTGAGTCTCTTGACTCCAAGTATAGAGGACTTTTGACTACACTGCAGTCACCAAACTTTAACAACTGGTAGACTGTGAGCCAGGACTACTGACACCTCTCTTAGGACAAGCAGGCACAGGTGTCTCTGCAAAGCAAGCATGAATGATCCCAGAATTATCCTGAGATGCACCCCCATCGTCCTAGTCTTCTCTGACCTCCCAAAGAGGCCCACCACAATGAAGTGCTTTAAGAGACTAGAAATAAGGGACTTGTTGACTGGCCTCCTTTAGTCTGCTCTCAACCAGGGCTACCCCCCCCCCATCTTTTAGAACCCCCCCAGCCTTTTAGAACAACTCACTCCAAGCCCTCACAGCACACCAGCCCCAAGACTCAGGCCATCCCCTTCCAAGAAATATCACTTTCCTCTAGGGAGACGTTTAAGATTTAATTAATCTCAAAAAGTCCTTCCACCTGGAGTCATTTGTTGAGCAGAAAGCTGACATTTATATTGGCTTTAATGTTTGCAAAGAGCTTTTTACCTTGTCTTGTTTGATTCTCCTGAAAAGCCTGTGAGGTAAATACTAAACATATTATTATCCCCATTTTACAGAGGAGCCTCTGAGGGGTTAAGTGATTTGCTCGCTGTCATTAGAACAGTAATTGTTTTCTCCTTCTCCTTTTCCTCCTCTTTCTCTTCTGTTTCCTCACTCCCTTTCTTCTTCCCTTCTATCAAGACCCCTTTCTCCTTTCTCCATTATCCTCTCCCTCAGTCCTGCTGCTCTCTCTCCCTTTTCTCCTTCTTCATCTTTCTTTTTCAGCCAGGCCTTGCACACAGAGACTTCAGGTCCCAATCTGCCTTCCCTTCAATCAGTTTCATTTCCCTTTCTCATTTCCTAACTGTGGCTCTTTGCCTGGGTCCAGAAACAGGGTCTCACATGCCCAGCACTCTCTCCTTGGCTGACCAGGCCTATCTACTCCGCTTTTCTAAATGTGGCTTCTCTGTCTTCCTCTCCTTTTAGAGATGGGGGAATTTTAAGAAGCGGTGAAATAGGAGAGCCCTGGGAGCACAGATTTAATCTTCGAGATTAGTTCTGAGGCCTAAAACCCAATCTTCTCCACCATGGGATTTTGTCCTAATTGCACACCCTCTGGTCTTTCAGACCCTGACTCTAAACTGCCATTCTAGCTTTATAAGCTCCTTGCCTCTTTCTATGTAGTCCAGCCACATCGGCTAATGGCACTTATCCCCAACACAAGTAATGGGTGATAGAGAGATGTCAGTGAATGGCCCAACTTTAGCAAGGGCTATAAAAGTGGCTCAGCTGAACTTGCAAGGATACCAAAACTCAACAAAGATCAAGAATATATGTGAAGGAGGGACAGCCACAGGGCTCAGTGCATTGAGAACCAGGCCTAGAGATGGGAGGTCCTGTGTACACATCTGGCCGTAGACACTTCAGACACTGAGCAAGTCCCTTAACCCCAATTGCCTAGACCTTTCTACTGTTCTGCTTGGGAACTAATATAGAATATTGACTCTAAGATAGTAGGCAAGAATTGTTTTCTTTTCTTAAGAATATATGTGAAGGAAGATTCAAGAATATATTTTGCTTAACCAGGCATATTTGTAACAAGAGTTCGGTTTTTCTTTTCTTTCCCCCAAATTTTTCCCCTACTGGGGAAGTAGGATGAAAGTGAGAGAAAAAAATAGATTCTCTTTATTAGGAAAAAAATAGCAAAAAGAATCTATATTGGTAGTTCTGGAAGTACCCTCTCCATCATAATCACTCTTCCCATTCCCAACCCCAATTTCTCCTCTTGCAGACTTGCTCAGACCCATGGTTAGTACAGCCCACTTACAGTGAAGAACTTTCCAGGCCAAGTGCCTCTCCTGATGGGTACTTTTATGTGCCCATGTGGCCTCTAGGTACTTTGTCACCAGTGAAAAGCCTTCCATTAATACTAGAAACGAAGACCTATTTTGTTATACCTTTCCATATGAGAGGGCCCTGCCAGTCTCCCACATTTCTGTGCTTCCACTTGACTTGAAATTCCATCTCAGCTTAAGGGCTTCCCCCTTAAAATTCTTGTTGATCCAGAGGATCTGCTCTCTGGTCATAAACTACAACCTTCTTCTTTTTGCCATCACACACACACACACACACACACACACACACACACACACACACACACAATGCTCCATCTCCCATCTCCAAAACTTTTCTCTGAGTCAACTCCTATGCCTGGAACACAGTCCCTCCTTAACTACACTATATAAAGTCCCTTACCTAATTCAAGATTCAGAACAAGCATCATAATCCATATAAAGCCTTTCCTAATTTCCTTAGTTTCTCTATCTGTCTTCTATAAACTACTTTGTATTTATTTTTATATGTTCTATATACTTTATATATGTACATGGTATCACCCCTGCTATAATAGAAGTTCTCTGATGTCAGGGACTATTTCACTTTTGTTGAAATTGAGTTCACCTAACACCTAGTAGAAGACTTAATAAATACTTTTTGATGGATAAATTCCAATTAATTTAATTAAGTAAATTTAATCCCAATTAATTTAATTTGATTAAATAATCTCCATCTCCCTTCCCCCTAATACTTTCACCCTTGCTAGGGCAGCTGAAGAAAACAAAATGAAGCTTAGAAGAGAGTAGAGAACTAGATTTGTAGATCTAGGGATATAGTTAAATACAAGGAAACTGATGAAGAAATCACGGAAACTCAGTAACAGTTTGATGCTAAGAAAGGGATTTTACCAGGCCTCTTATCTAACCCATGTCCACAAGGAACTTCAATGTATATAACAAAGAAAGAAACCTTCACCAAGAGAGAAAGTATAGAAAGTATAGGAGAGGGCCAGGAAAAAGCCCAGGGGATCACGAAAATTAAGGGTGCAGAGCATGGGTGATGATTCTGCAAAAGAGACAGAGGAAGGAATAAAAACCAAGAGGAAAAACTGCAACAGAATCATCACATGAATACCCAAGGAGAAAAGAGTATTTGGAAAGAGAAAGTAGTCAACAGTGTCAACTGCTCCAAAGGAGTCAAGAAAGCTAAGAAGAAGCCATTAGATTGAACAATAAAAGGATTATTGGTGACCCTAAAGAGAGGAGTTTCATTTGAGTGGTAGAAATGGAAGATTGAAAGATTTCAAAAGATTGAAAAGTGGCAGGTAAGAAAATAGAGACAATGAGGAGAGACAGTTTTTCCTCAAGAGTTTGGCTGGGAATGTGAGGAAATAAATAAGATTTTTAACTAAAGGAGATGGTAGGGTCAAGTGAAGGCTGCCATGGAAGAGATGAAGGAGATATAGATGAAAGAGATCAAAGGAAGAAAAGGAGAGCATCAACCTTTGAGGACTCCTCAGAATTCCTAAAGCAGCCTTATTTTAAGAACCTGGTAACATCAACAGAGACTTCTATAATCTTCTGAGTGTAGGTATCTAAGACTTAACAGAAAATTTTGGAGGACTTGTTAAAACAAAAGACCATAATATAATTCCAGTAACCTAGCTGGATGCATATGATGATACCAGAAGGAAGCTAAAAAGTATTGCCAACAATCATCTAGTCTTGGGCAATAAATTGAAGACTATAGATGCATTGATTTTATTTTCCTCGTTGTTGCATGTTAAGGCAAAGTATGAAGAAAAATAAAATTGATTTGGTAAATGAGCCTCTGACTAAGAAGATGATGTCTAAGAAAGGGATTTAGACTTGTCACCCAGAGTTTTAAATCCAGAAATGAGAGGCACCTGACCAAGTGTAGTGTCTGTCTAAGGAAGGCTGGTGAGAATATCTTCACCTACTGTCATAAAGGGACCCTACCAGACTTTCAGTCTAACCCAGACCCACAAGGAACTGCAGTATATGAAACAAGGAAAGAAACCTTCACCAAGAGAGGAAAATATAGAAAGAATAGGAGATGCCCAAGAAAAAGCCCTGGGGATATTAAGGGTGAAGAACATGGATTCTACCAAGGAGACAGAGAAAGGGTCAAACAGTTGATCAAAGTTCACACTAAAAAGTATGAAAGGAAGAAGAAAACTGTCCATATCAAGATAGATTCCATGGAGAATAGCAACAAATATCCCAATTTTCCAAAAAAAGGAAGAGAATAGAATTGGTAAACTTTATTATAAATCCTTGCACCAGATTTTGTTTCCTAGGAAAATTCTAGAATAGATTTTTTAAATATATTTATTTAATTAATTAATTAGAATATTTTCCATAGTTACATGATTCAAATTCTTTCCCTCCCCTCTCTCTTACCCCTCCCATAGCCAATGAGCAAACTGGGTTTTACGTGGATCATTGATCAAGACCTATTTCCATATTATTAATATTGGCAATAAAGTGATCATTTAGAGTCTACATCCCCAATCATATCCCCATCGAACTATGTGATCAAGGAAATGTTTTTCTTCTGTGTTTCTACTCCCACAGTTCTATCTCTGGATGCGGATAGCATTTTTTCTCATAAGTCCCTCAGAATTGTCCTGGATCATTGCACTGCTGCTAGTAGAGAAGTCCATTATGTTCATTTGTGCCACAGTGTATTAGTCTCTGTGTACAATGTTCTCCTGGTTCTGTTCCTTTCACTCTGCATCAATTCCTGGAAGTCTTTCCAGTTCACATGGAATTCTAGAATGGATTATTAAAGACATAGTGAACGTACACAAAAGGGAATGGCTATTTCAAACAGCTAGTATGACTTCATCAAGAAGAGATCACACCAGATTAACCCTATTTCCTTTTGTAACAGCATTATTAAACTGGTAGCTCCTGGAAATGTTGTAGACTTAATTTACCTGGATTTTAACAAAGCATTTAACAAAATATCTCATATTATCCTTTTGAATAAAAATGTATAGGTGAAGACTAAATAATACTACAATTAAATAGCTCTCAAACAAATTGAATGATTATTTTTGAAGACAAGATTCAGGGGCAGGTAGGTGGCTTAGTAGATAGAGAGCCAGACCTAGAGGTGGGAGGTCCTGGATTTAAATTTGGCCTCAGACATTTCCTAGTTTTATAACTCTGGGCAAATAGCCCCAGTTTCCTAGATTTTACCACTGTTCTGCTTTGGAACCATTTCTTAGTATTGATTCTAAGACAGAAGGTAAGGGTTAAAAAAAATTCAATGTACATTGTCAACTTGGCAGAAGGTTCACAGGGATCGTTTCTGGAACCTGGGCTGTTTGCCATTTCCTTCTCCCTTGGATTAAGGCAAAGTGTCTGAGGCTGGAACTGAGTTCATGTCTTCCTTACTCCAGTCCCAGCATTCTATCCACTGAGCCATTATTGTTCTTACCTATAGTTAAGTAAATGGTCATCATTGAGATCTTGCTCATCATTGTGTCTGATTTTGTTTAAATCAGAATCACTTCAGTGGGGGCTCAAAAGCAATAGGAATGAGCAGAAAGAATATATCACCCCATAAAAGAGTAATAATCCCTAGGACCCTGAAGGAGCTTGAGTTCCTAGACCTACTAGCCTGAGAGCAGACTTTGGTGAACAGGCCAGCCCAGAAGTAGATTGGGGAAGGAATCACGCATAGGTATTATCCTATGAACCTAAGGAAAAGTTTTAACCTTTTTAAGAGTCACACCTCTCAGAGGATAAATAGGGTAAAAGATTCAGGGCTTCAAGGTTCCTTTTGCAGATTCCTTGTCTCATACCAAACATACTCAGTCCCTTCCCTTACTGTCAAATCCATGGTGAAGATGGATGACAGGATATTTTTAGAGACCCTGTAAGCCATTTATTCCAACATCTTCATTTTTTTCTGTAGAGGAAACTAAGGTTAAATGACTTTTCACAGGTCGCACATTTTGTGAGAGAACCAAGATTTAAATCCAGTTCCTCTGACCCTCCATCTCACAATGCTTTACTGTATGTGTATTGCAATGATAACTAGAGGATGATCTAGCCTTCCCTGTCCTGGAATGTGGATATTTGCCTGATTAGAACTTCTCAGGTTTCTGGAGGGGGTGGTAGCAGTGGAGAGACGTGAGTGTGTGTTAGAATGGGCCTAGTGGCCAACATGGGTTGATTTGTCCTAACATCTCCATGCACCCCAAATACATTGCCTGTTGAGAAAATAACACAGGAATGTGGTCAATTGCAAGATGATAAGTCATTTTTTCCATTGTTGGTAAAATCAGTGGAGTGTGAATGAGAGGACAGGGGAGACCCTGAAATTGTACAAAAATGGCTCCAGTCTCTGATGATATACACATCTGGAAGCAATTTCAACATTAATTAGTGTATTGATTTTTTCCCCTCTGGCTACTCTCCACTTAACTCTTTTTCCAGTGTGATTTGTGTTATCTCTCTAGTGGAAAATCTGGGCTTGGACCTGGCTCCTGGAGTGTGGAGCAAATGAGAAATCTAACTGGGGTGTCCAACTATTCCTTAGATGTTTATTAAAAAATCCCAGACAAATGGACCTTCCCAGGAGCTGAGCAGAGTTGGATTCTTTTAAACATTATAAAAGGGAGAGAAAGAAAGAAAGAAAGAAAGAAAGAAAGAAAGAAAGGAAAGAAGAAAGGAAGGAAGGAAGGAAGGAAGGAAGGAAGGAAGGAAGGAAGGAAGGAAGGAAGGAAGGAAGGAAGGGCCTCCTAAGAGTTTCTTTCTGGATCCAGTGTGCCACAAATAAAAGGAGGAAAAGAGAGAGGGGTATCAGAGGGGATATGGGTCCCTCTCATCAAATGATGATGGCTTCACATTCCTATATATCTCAGAGCCTTCAACTGCAAAGACCTTCTGGATAAGATTTTATTCTTAGAATGTCAGAGCTGGGAAGGTCCTTAATACTGTCAGAAGCAAATTTCTCTCTCCAGTATCACCTTTATTTTAACATCATCTCTCAGTGACCTGGAGGTCAAAGACCACTGAGTAAATTCAGGTATAGGTAAGCCCTCAGAGAAAGGAAGTTAAAGAACCAAGGAACCAATAAGACAAGTAACTAATTTCACAAGCACTGCTCCCCGGGTGGCCCAGACAAATTAAGAAACTATGATTGGTTCCTGAAATGTGACTTGTGAAAGTTAGTGAGTGGAGAAAAGAGCTTATAAGGGGAGACCAAGCAGGAAGTCAGAGGTCTTTGACATGAGGGTAGAGAGCAGAATGGACCCTTGCTGAATTATAGCTAGAGGCCCATAGATGGTGACCATAGATTAAAAAATTAAGTATCTCTTTACCTCTCCCCTACCTTTCCCTCTCTTTATTATTACTATTACTACTATTTTGATTTAATAAAGCTATTAAGCTACTATTAGCCCCATAATTTTAGATATTATAATACATAGAACATAGTCAATCAGAACAGGAAGGACCCTTAGAAAACTGGTAGAAACCATAAAACACAGACTATCAGAGCTGGATGAAGCTTTAGCATTCTTCTAGCCTGACCTCAATATACAGATGAATTGGGTGAGACATCAAATAGAATGCCAGGCCTGGAGTCAGGAAAACTCACCTTCCTAAGTTCAAATCTGGCTCAGACACTAATTAGATTCATGAACCTAGACAAGTCTCTTAATCCTGTTTGACTCAACTTCCTCTTCTGTAAAATGAGCTGAAGAAGGAAATAGTAAACCATTCTAATATCTTTGTAAGAATCCCCCAAATCAGATCATGAAGAGCCAGACACAATTGAAAATGACTAAACAACAGCAAGGATTTCTATTTGGTTGAACTAACTTCAGTTTAGAGAAGGTACAAGGCACATGACTTGCCTAACTAAGGTCATACCATGAACTATTTAGAAAGCTGAGACTAGAACTCATGTCTCCTAATTGCCTTCCCAGGGTTCTTCCAGAGTATTGAAATTGGTTTACCATCGATCTTTATTAGTTTTGCCTATTTCCTCCTCCATTCTTCTAATAAGTTTATTAAAAATACTACCTAGGCATAAGTGCCTTGTTTCTTTGCCCCTTTTTAGTGGGCTGAGATCCCCCCTGGTGTCCTTCTGATCATTTCATTCTTATTTCTCCTCCCCCATAGGCTGCCTCACATCCCTCCCTCCCCGTCCTGTTAAACGGTGAATTGCCCACCACTGGTACTTAATGCATATGTAATGAAGTAAAAAATCAGGACTGAGTAATGCTTATGACCACCTTGACCTTACTTTGTACAACGGGAGGCCATCTCAGGCAGGAGTGATCTCATTGTCGCTCTAATGACCTCATCTAATTATTGCTAACTCCAAGACCTTTCCTGCTTTAATGTGAATCACTGAAGGCACACACGCCAGCTGCCTAATGAACTCATCTCACAGCACTGGTCCTTAACCAGAAACAGAGATTCGTTTGGAAAATTAGAAAAGGAAAAAAAAACACTACATTAAGGGGAGGAAGCCTGACATGATTTTGCATTTATTTCTCTGACTTGAAAGGGGAGAAGATAATGACATTGCTAGGGGAAAAAAAACAGACGGAGAGAGATTAAAGAACCTGTTATTGATGGCTACAAACCCTCCCCTTTGCAGCCAAGATTGTACATCTCCAATGGACACAGATCTGGCCACTTTGGGTAATTACTGGCCACATCTGTACCATAACAAAAGGTCTGTGTGTAAAGTTCCGGCAGTCATCTGAGTGCTTGGTCAACATGGTCATGAACATATGGATGTCTGGCACAATCTCATCACTGACTGTAGAACTTCCTTTGTTCTTCAGTGTCCCTGTGGACAGAGACCAGTCCATGCCAAATAAATTAAACAATAGAGTTATAAAACTTAAGAGTTGGAAGGAAACTTAGGGATCATCTGGTCCAGTCCCCTCATGTTATGACAGATGAGGAACCTGAGACCTAGAGAGAAGAAATAATTTGATCAATGCAACACAGGTTTTATATGGCAGTCAAAAAGATGTCTTCTGATGTCATCTCTTTCATTGTCTTCCCTGAACCCCATAACTGAAAGGGATCTTTCCATTCTCAAAATTTCTCAAAGGACTTGGAACTTTTAGGTCAGAAATCTCCCCTGAAATAAAGGCACTAGATACATTTTGAGTACACCTTATTTCTTTGACTTGCTGCCTCTACTACTAAGATGGAATCTGGAAGTGTTGGTGTATGGCTCTCCTTCATAGCAAGTCCAAGGAGTACTTACAAGCCCTCAGCCTCACAAGGCTCAAAATATGATTTTGGTTTGCAGATTACTGCTCACAGACAGAATTCAAAATGGAGCTCCTAGAGAAGTGAGAACCATACCCTTCCCCCAGCCATGGATCTTCTCCTCCCTGTTGAGACCTCTCTGTTTTCTATGGCTTTGAGTATTGTCCTATTTAGAGCTCCAAAAAATGTTTACACTTTAATAGGATCGTAGCTCTAGAGCTAAAAGGGACTTCTGAGCATCTAATCCAACCCCCTTATTTTATAAACAAAAATACTGAAGTCTAGAAAAGTTGCGTAGTCCATTGTCACACAGTTAGCTATTCAAACCCAGGTCCTCTGACTCCATGCTCTTCCCAGTGAACCATGTTTCAGAAGTCCAAAGCTTTGCTGTTTTTGTTGAGGCATCTTCAGTCATGTCCAACTCTTTGTAATCCCATTTGGAGTCTTGAAAAAGATATTGGAGTGGCTTGCCATTTCTTTCTCTAGCTCATTTTATAGATCAGAAAACTGTGGTAAACAGGATTCAGAGGCTTCCTTGCCCCAAGTCCCACAGAAAGTAAATATCTGAGGCTAGATTTGAATTCACAAAGATGTGTTTTCCTGATTCCGGGCAGAGCATTCTATCGGTGCCAGCTAGCTGCCTGGAGAGAGTGGTTCCTCTCTATTATTCTTTCCATTTAGTAGTTGTCCTAATCAATCTCAAATGCCTAGGTCACTGTTGATCAAGGCTCTATTTTCTATAACTTTACCTCTGAATTCTGTCCTAACTGGATTATTCTACATTCTAAATGAATATGCCCTGTGCCCTCCCACTTCCATGCTTTTGCTCATCATATTTTGAGTGGTTAAAATGTCCTCCCATCCCTTTTTTCCTGAATCCCTTACTATGGTTTTAAGTTATCAAAGCTTATTTAAGTAAAGTACTTTGGGGTAGTTAGGTGACTTAGTGGATTGAGATTTAGGCCCTAGAAATGGGAAGTCCTGGGTTCAAATCTGGAGTCAAACACTTCTAGCTGTGTGACCCTGAGCAAGTCACTTTACCTCCATTGCCTAGGCTTACAATTCTTCTTCCTTGGAACCAATACACAATATTAATTCTAAGGTGGAAAAAGGGGGCTTTAAAAAATAGGGGTCACTAAAGCAAAAGGATACCTGCTGGTGGCATAATAGAAAATCATACATTAACATGATCTATGTTTTAAAGAGGGAAGAAATGGAAAAGACGGCAAATTTTATATTCTGGGGCTCAAAGATCACTGCAGATGGCAGACTGTAACTGCAGCCTTGAAATTAAAAGAGCCTTGCTTCTTGAAAAGAAAGTAGGGCAAATCTGGACAGTATAGGATACAAAGCAGAAGAAAGGCAAGTATTAGGCAGTAGAGTAAGTTATTTCACCAGGATCACACAACTAGGAAATACAGTATCAAATTCGAACCCATATCCTCCCAACTTCAGGTCTAGCACACTATCTACTGTGCTACCTAGCTTCCCCTTATAATAGTGGGATTTAGAATTCTACTCCCTCATTTTGCAGATGAGACCATGAGACTGTATAATTCTGGAGAGGTCATTATCTTTTTTGAACCTTAGTGTGTTTCCTCATTTGTAAAACAGGAATGACAATTACTTTCACTCAATATATCATAGAGGAAAGCAATCTGTTGTCATGAAAGTGCTTTGGTAGCCCAGCCATTCTGAAAAGCAATCTGGAACGAGGCTCCAAAAGTTATCAAACTATGTATATACCTTTTTTTTTTAATTTAAACATTTATTAATAATCCTTTTTAACATGGTTACATGATTCATGCTCCTACTTTCCCCTTCACCCCCCACCCATGACCGACGCACATTTCCACTGGTTTTGTCATGTATCCTTGTGATCAAGACTTATTTCCAAATTGTTGGTGGTTGCATTGGTGTAGTAGTTTCGAATCCACATCCCCAATCACGTCCACCCCGACCCATGCATTCAAGCAGTTGCTTTTCTTATATGTTTCCTCTCCTGCAGTTCTTCCTCTAAATGTAGGTAGCGTTCTTTACCATAAATCCCTCAGAGCTGTCCTGGGTCATTGCATTGTTGCTGGTACAGAAGTCCATTACATTCGATTTTACCATAGTATATCAGTCTCTGTGTACAATGTTCTTCTGACTCTGCTCCTTTTGCTCTGCATCAGTTCCTGGAGGTCTCTCCAGTTCGCCTGGAACTCCTCCAGTTTATTATTCCTTTTAGTACAATAGTATTCCATCACCCGCATATACCACAGTTTGTTCAGCCATTCCCCAATTGAAGGATATACCCTCCTTTTCCAGTTTGTTGCCACCACAAAAAGCACAGCTATAAATATTTTTGTACAAGTTTGTTTATCTATGATCTCTTTGGGGTACAAACCCAGCAATGGTATGGCTGGATCAAAGGGCAGGCATTCTTTTATAGCCCTTTGAGCATGATTCCAAATTGCCAGCCAGAATGGCTGGATCACAACTCCACCAGCCATGCATTGATGTCCCAATTTTGCCACATCCCCTCCAACATTCATTACTCTCCCCTTCTTTCATTTTAGCCAATCTGCTAGGTGTGAGGTGATACCTCAGAGTTGTTTTGATTCTAATTATTAGAGATTTGGAACACTTTCTCATGTGCTTATTGATACTTCTGATTTCTTTACCTGAAAATTGCCTATTCATGTCTCTTGCCCATTTATCAATTGGGGAATGGCTTGATTTTTTATACAATTGCTTTAACTCCTTGTATACTTGAGTAATTAGACCCCCGGTCAGAGTTTTTCGTTGTAAAGATTTTTTCCCAATTTGTTGTTTCCCTTCTGATTTTGACTACATTGTTTTTGTTTGTACAAAAGCTTTTTAGTTTAATATAATCAAAACCATTTAATTTACATTTTGTAATTTTCTCTAACTCTTGCTTGGTTTTAAAGTCTTTCCTTTCCCAGAGATCTGACAAGTATACTATTCTGTGTTCACTTAACTTATTTATAGTTTCCCTTTTTATATTCAAGTCATTCACCCATTCTGAATTTATCTTGGTGTAGGGTGTGAGATGTTGATCTAGACCTAATCTCTCCCATATTGTTTTCCAAATTTCCCAGCAGTTTTTGTCAAATAGTGGATTCATGTCCCAAAAGTTGGGCTCTTTGGGTTTATCATACACTGTCTTGCTGATGTCATTTACCCCAAGTCTATTCCACTGATCCTCCTCTCTGTCTCTTAGCCAGTACCATATTGTTTTGATGACTGCTGCTTTATAGTATAGTTTAATATCTGGTACTGCTAGGCCACCTTCCTTCACATTTTATTTGATTTGTATAAAACTTTTTCAATTTAATATATTCAAAATTATTCATTTTACATTTCACAATGGTCTCCTTTTCTTGTTGACTCATTAATTCCTCTCCTATTCATAAATCTGATAGGTAATATGTTTTCTGTTATTCTAATTTATTTGTGGCATCTCCTTTTATGTCTAGATCATGAATCCATTTTGATCTTGTCTTAGTGAATGGTATAAGATATTTATTACGTGTGATATATAATAAATGCATAATATAGCAAACATAATATATAATATTGATATTTCTGCCAAACTAGTTTCCAGTGCTCCTAGTAACCTTTTCCAAACAGTGATTTGTTATTCCCAAATCCTAGATGTATTGTTTTGTAAAGTATCAGATAACTATTTTTATTGCTGTTTATTGTATGTCTGTTCTATTCCACTGGTATGCCTTTTTATTTCTTAGCTGGTACTAGTTTTGTTAGTGACTGCTTTATAATACAATTTAAAATCTTGTACTGAATCTTTTGTTTTCTAAGAGGACCAATATCATCAAGGGGTGATAGCCTGACTTACTCATGAATTGGATTTAAGTGAGACAGAATTGCATGAAGTCATCAACCTTATTCTCTTTTCCAGAGTCATTGAAGTCCATTGGCAGGACAAAAGTCAGGATGACTGGCAATGGACTAGGATACAGTGGGTGACCTTGGTGTCTTCGATTTTTGACTAAGCTCTAAGCACTCCACAGTGCCTGCTTAAGTTGCCTTCATGACCATTGGAACAAATTGTTCTCTTCTGCTCATTCTGCTGGGGGAAGGAAGCCCTTGCATACATAGGTAGGCATCCCCCTAACTCAGTGAGAGGTTTGGGGACTGTCAGTCACTCTCAACTTGGTCTAGCCAGTCTCCTGAGACAGTTTTACCAGGATATGGCCAATGTACATGCTACTGTAGTTTCTTGGAGTCACAGCTGAGATATGGGTGAAAGCTCACACCAAAGGTATATGAGCAGCCACGAAAAGGACTGGGTAAGCCCTCATACCAGAGGTTCTGGTCCTCTATGAACATCCTACAAAGTGGTTCTGTGTCCTAGATGGTTCCCTCAGAATTATTCCATGTTGATCCTGAGTTTATTCTCTGAAATAATTCTCTGTTTTCTGCATCTTCTGCCCAGAGTCCAAAATTTATTAAATTTTGTTAAAAACTAGGGAAAATTATAAGTTTTATAATAACTGAAAGGTATTTTTATTTGGGTGCCTTTCTATTTCAAGAGTCAGCTGAGCCCTATGGCAGATTGAGTAGTGTAGGGGATAGCAAGCTGGCATTGGAGTTAGGAGAAGCTGAGTTCCAATCCTTCCTCTGACACACACTAGTGGTCCTGGGCAAGTTATATAATCTCTCCTTGTTCCAGATAATTATCTAAGACTATAAGTTATAGGAGAGTTATGAATATGAATGATAAAGTTCCTGACATCAATAAAATTACAAGTCTCTTTCTCCCAAATATATTATAATTTAGTATTAACCTGTCATTTCACAAAGGAGAAGTTGAACCCCAGAAAGTTCAAGGGCCTTGCCTAAGATCACACAGATGTTAAGTGCCATGATTGGGGCAACCCCTGGAGTCAGGAGGATCTGAGTTCAAATGTGACCTCAGACAATGTGATTCTGGGCAAACCTAACCCTCCACCTTCTGTCTTACAGTTGTTACTAATTCAAAAAGTAAAGGTTAAAAAAAAAGAAAGAGCTGTGATTTCACCCTAGATTCTCGGATTCCTAACCCAGTGCCCATTTTGTGCCATTACACTCTTTTACCCTGAACTTCACTGAATCTCTCTCTCTCCTCCTAGACTATGAAGACTATAAAACCATAAGGAAGTTCATCTCTTCCTTTAAAACTCAGGTGAGGAATCATCTACATGGAACCTTCTTTGATGCGCCAAAGAAGACCTTTCTCTTCTGATTTTTTATGGTCTTGGAAGAGAATTTTTCATCTTCCATTTTCTCATTCTTTCTGGAATCACAAATATATGTATATGTATTTAATAATACATATAAAATAATACATAAAAATAAAAATATATGTATTTTTGTCTTACTTTGATGTTATTAGTTAATCAGTTAAGCATTTATAAGTGCTTACCAAACCCTGTGCTAATGCTGGGAATACAAATCCAAAAAACCCCAGAGAATCCCTGACCTCGGGGAGCTTACATTCTAACGGGAGAAGGCAACACATAAAAAGGGAGGAGGGGAGAGAAAGTACTTGGGGTAGGATGAAGAAATCCAGAGGGTAGCCTGGTAAGGAATGAAGAAATGACTGGTCTGGGCACCATCCTTAACTGGAGGTTCTGGGAGAAGCCACCCTATCAGAAGGATAATGAATTATTAGATTTGAACCTGTGTAAAGAGGCATATGATATCATTGTCCATCTCTGAATCCCCAGCACTGAACACAGGATCCTGAACATAATATAGTACTTAGTAAATATTGATTGAATTCATCAGTTTCCATAAGAGACACTCAACCAATATTTTTTGGATGAATGAATGGGCAAATGAAGTTCATACCTTCCAGCTGGATTAGAATACACACGTCAACCTTGGGTGCACAGAATCAAGCGCCTCATTATGGAATTAGTTTAACATGGTCTGTTATTCAGTCCAACTCAATCAAAGATTCACAGCTGTTTAGGACATATTAGACGTATTAGGGACCTTACAGACCATTAGGTCCACCCTCCTCATTTTACAGATGAAGAAACTGAGGTCTAGTCAGTGGAAGTAGCTCGTAGAAGGTGACACAACTGATGACTGACAAACCCAGGATTATATTGATTGGATTCCAGTATTCCTGACACCTAATCCAGAGGATTCTTTCCACTCTGCTAAAGCTGCCTCTGTGATTCAACAAATGTTCATTGTATCTGAAGTGAATAGAACATTGCACTAGGTCCTAGAGATGGGAGGGAGAATAGAAGGAAAGATGAATAAAACATAATCTCTGCCCTAGGGGACCTCATTGTGAATAGGGGAGGATGCGATATAATAATGATAATAATAATAACTAGTAGTGACAATTTCGTATCTATTTCATATTGACTTATCTGCATACATAGTGTTTGTCTTCATTAGAATGTAATTTCCTCAAGAGTGGGGAGCTATGCTGCTTTTGCCTCTCTACCCTTAGCACTTAGCATTGTGTCTAGCACATTGTTGTAGTTCAGTTATTTCAATCAGGTCCAACTCTTTGTGATCCCATTTGGGGTTTTCTTGGCAGAGATGCTAGAGAGGTTTCCATTTCCTTCTCTAGCTCATTTTACAGATGAGGAAACTGAGGCAAACAGTGTTAAGTGACTTGCCCAGGGTCACACAACTAGTAAGTATTTGAGGCTAGATTTAACTCAAGAAAATGAGTCTTCCTGATTTCCATTTCTCTGTTCTGGCCCCAAACCATACTATGCCCAGTCCATAGAGGGTGCTTAAAAAATAATTGTTGAACTGAATAATTATAATCTATCTTGCTTTAAGGCTCATAAAGCATCTTCCTCATATCAACTCTGTAAGTAGATGACCCTATCCCCATTTTGCTGATGAAGGAACTGAATGAAGCTTGAAGAGATTATATAATTTTTTATAATCAAATAAATAGCCAATTCTGGGTCCCAGAAAGAATTTGAACCCAGGTTTAACTCAAAGTTGAGTATGTATTCTCTTCTATTCTTATTATATTTTTCTGCTTCTGTGTACAATACAAAAACAAAAAAAATTAAACTGATACATGCCATTAGATGTGTGCAAAAAATTACTAGGTGAAATCTGAGGAATGAAAAATAATTTCAAAATGGGAGGAATAAAGGAAGGCTCTATGGGTGAGAGACACATCTGAAAGCAGAGCCACCTCCCCACCAAAAGCTTTAACAGCTGGTAAACAGCCACACCCTCAATAAAAGATGCCCAGCAGAAATCTAATACACCCAGATGGAGGAAAGATGGGCCACTTCCTGCAATGGAAGAAGAGGAGCATCAGTGGTAACACATCTGGAATATTTTACTGTATCATAAGTCTAATGACTGGCTGTCTGGTCTATTAGAATGAGGGGCAGGGATGCCCTGGCTATAGGTGATTAGATTTTGATCTCTCTCTTTCCTTTAGTATCCAAAATAATTTCTTATCTACCTTGTATTTATGAAACCCTGTGTTTGGCTTGGGGATACAAAGTTGGAAAATGAGACATAGTACTTTAATGTTTGCAAAATCTTTTGCCTACATTATTTCATTTGTGCCTCACATTACTGCTGGTGAGGCTGGTACCACATATATGAGACTAGCTATGTGGTGAAATGGATAGAATACTAGGTCTTAAAGTTAGGAAGACTTATCTTTCTGAGTTCAAATCTGGCCTCAGACACTTACTAGCTTTGTGACCCTGGGCAAATGCCATAACTCTTTGCCTCAGTTTCCTTATCTGTAAAATGAGCTGGAGAAGGAAATGGCATACTCTAGTATCTTTGCCAAGAAAACTCATCAAGGAGACATATCTGAAATGACCTAACAAAAACGACAAAAGGAGATTGAGAATGATCGAATGATTTGTCTATGGACACAGACCTAGTAAGTGTCTGAGGAGGGATTTGAAATCAGTTCTTCCTGATTCTATGTGTAGAGCTCTTTCTTATCAGTTGTATCATACTACCCCTCTCAAAGAATTGGGAACCAGGCAGTCAAGCTTGGAGTTCAGATGAGTGAAGGGGAGTTGCAAAAATAAGCCTGGAGCTAAATTTTGAACAGTCACGAATGCCAAGATGGCAAGTTTAGATTTTATCCTCTATCCCTTAGTAACCAGGAACCACTTTTGTTGAGTCAAGCTGATGCAGAAGGGAGAATGTGTAATTGTATAGGCAGAAGCCCAAGCCAGTTTAAGAGTGGGAAGCTCTTTGTCCACAGAAGCCTGGTGATTTTTTTCTTGCATTACTTTGTGGATGAATGTGCAGGCTTTCTTGGGGATATCCTTTCTCAAAGCTTTCATCAGGCTTTATATTATCAATGTCTTCTCCAGTAAGCAAAGATCCCTTATAGAAATGATCTATATAGCTCTGTGTCTCCTCGCAGGTGGCGGGAAGGAAAAGCAGGGTACTTGTTGATTAGCCTGGTGAATTGTGGTCCCAGATTAAGGCTATTTAACAAGTATTTCAAAGTGCCCCTGAGAGCAGAGGTGCCAATGCCAATAGAAAGAGGATGCCTATTGACTTAGAAAACCACACATTACCATTTATCTGTGTTTTATTGTGTTTTTGTGTATGTTGCAAAATATTTTCCAATTATATTTTTATTTAGTTCAGGCCCACTGCAGTGTTGCTGTCACCATGATGCCTCCCCATCCCCATCCAGTGTATTTGACACTTCTGCCCCAGAAGTCTCTCCACTTTTAGGGAAAAGCTCTTGACCATGAAATAACAACACAGGTTTCTATCATCCTTTAAGGTTTAAAAAGTGCTTTTCTTTCAACAGCCAAGGGAAAATCATAGATTTAGAGCTGGAAAGAGTCTTGGAGGTCATCTAGTCCAATGTTTTCATTTTACAAATGTGGAAACAAACAGAGACATTGATTTGACCAGTGTTACCTAGCTAGTAGATAAGCAACCTGGAATTTGAGATCATATTTTCTAGAAACTACATCCTACTCTTGTTCCTTTAAACCATGTTGTTCCTGCTGATATTACAGTTTATAAGTGTGAAAATTTACTTTTAACATACTGTATTAATTCTTATATATTAGGAGAATTATTGTGAATTCCTGTGTCTGGGATCTGGATTAGAGATACCATCTATTCTGCTGCTTTTTGCAATTTCTTTGTCCTTGGGAATCCCAAGGAATGTCTTCATTTTTTTTACAGAATTTGGTTAATAAATGAAAGGGACAAAAGTTCTTTTCCTTTGTTGTGACCTGTCTACCTGTGGGGATGGGGATGGGGATGCGGATGCTGATGGACCACCTCTTAATTAGCTATCACCAGTTAAAGTTGTCTTGGCTTTCAAGGGAGGGGCTGAATAATGAGCTCCTAAAAATCTATTTATTAAGCTGTCCACCACAGCTTGGATCATTCCTGGTCATCAAAGAGCTATAAAGACCTATATCTCTTTGTTCGTTATGAAGCTGGTCTAAACAATAAACCTGATATACTCAATATACTTATATTCTTATCCCCCAAAATCAGTCGCTTAAGATAATTTTAATTATAACACAAGTTCATAGCCCTAGCTGTCTATTCCTGTCTCCTAATTTTACAGCTGAGAAAATTGAGCCCAGTGAGGTTAAATGCCTAAGGCCACACATCGTAGGTGAGATATTTGAACCTGGAGACAGGGCTTTTCCTGCTTTGCTATGTTGTTGGGGTAGCTAAGTGGTTTAGTCCTAGGCATGAAGTCAGGAAGACTCATCTTTCTGAGTTCAGATCCAGCCTCGAGACACTTACTAGCTCTGTGACTCCAAGCAAATCACACAAGTCTCTTTATCTGTAAAATGAGCCAGAGAAGGAAATAGAAAGCTAGTCCAGCACCTTTTCCAAGAAAATCCCAAATGGGGTCATAATAGACTGAGACATGACTGAAGAGACTACACAACAACAAATGTCATTATTTTATAAATGAAGAAACTGAAAATTAGGGTGTCAAACAGCCCTCAGCAACATTGTACAATTGGTTAAGAGCAGAGAAGGAATCTGAATGTCTTGATCATCTCCTGGCTCCAGTTATACCACATGGCCTCCAAACACAGCACAGTCACATGCATCAGTGCTCTGGCTGATGCCCCCAAAGAACAAATAATTTTCAAGATGGGACTGAGTTCTGGACTTGGAGTTAAGAAGACATGGGCTCAGATCTCACCTCAGAAACTTATTAGCTCACATACTGCTGTCTGACCGTGGGCAAGTCACTTAACCTCAATGATCCTCATTTTCCATGTATTTCAACAAGGGAGTTGCACTAGAATGTCTCTAAGGTGCCTTCATTCCAACTCTAAATCAATGACCCTATGGTTATAGAGATGCCATCACTGAACTTGAGCCTAGACGGTGGATGGGATATTAGTTTTATGTCTTCTCAAAGTTTCTGAATCAATTAATCCACAAATATTTCTTAAGTGACTATTATTTATTTATTTCAATATAATTGAGTTTAAAATATATTTAGTTAATTAATTTTAATCCTCAAGTATTTTTAAATGTCTACTATTTATTTCCATTGAAAATATAATTAATTATAATCCATAAATATTTACTAAATTTAAACATATTTAATTAATTTATTTTAATCCACAAATATTTATTAAATGCTACCAACTACCAGGTTGGACATACAAAGACAGAAATGAAATTGTCTACTTTGAACTATTAGATTAGATTAGAACACAATGAGATTCTTGTGGATCATAAAATATACTAAAAAACAACTTTACTTGGTTCCTTAAAGGAAAACTAGCTCAGGCTTGTTAAAGCAAGGGGTAGCTCTAAGCACATAGTCCCTCCCCTGCAAGAGGTCACCATTTATCAAGGGAAACAATATGCACATATAAATATTTGCAAGATAGGACCCAGATAAATATAGTTTTGTGGTGGGGAGAGACAGTTACAGCTGGGGGGAGGGATAGGATGGGGGAAGGTTTCATGTAGAAGGTGGCACTTGAACTGAACTTTAAAAGAAGCAAAAAACCGGGGCGAGGAGAGTGTGCACACAGAAATGAGAGATGGAGCATGAAGACCATCACAAAGGCCAGATGGGGTGAACCGAAGAGTATATGAAGAAGAATAATGTATAATCAGTCTGGAAAGGAAACAATGGCCTAAAATGAACTCGTTGGTCTGTTTGCTTTTATTGCACCCATCCTGGCACCATGTAATCATCCCAAGCATCCCCAGTTGCCCATACGGGACAATGATCTCCATCCGTGCAAAGATAAGTAGGAATTCAATAAGCCCAGCATGCACAGTAATGTACAAATGACGGCACACTTGTACAGATATAAATTTGGAGCTTAAAACTCCACTAAGTAGGCAGAATTTATCTGCTTATTGGAGCAATGCTCAAACAGCTCCTGTAAACATGGCCTTTAAATTGGCAGAGGTGGTTTGATGAAGTTTCATGCTCCCCATCCAGTGAATTTGAAGTCACTCTGTTCCTGTTCCTCAAGATCACAACCATACTAGTCCAAGCAGAAAAAGAGAGATGGGCTCAGCTGGCCAGGAGTCTCCTGTTTCATGAGATAAAATCTTATCTTAGAGCATTTGATCATTGCATACACTAGATTGGGAATGGAGGGCATAGAAAAGCCACAGGGCAATAATAATAACCAAGTCCTAACACTGCATACCCACCAGTGAGGCATAATGGAAAGCTGGATCTGGAGCTGGAAGGTCTGGTTTCCAATCCTGCTTTGCTTTGTTTCTCTTTGTAACTTCAGGTGAGTTTAACTTCCATAAGACTCAACTTCTTCATCTGAAAAATGAGGTGGTTGGACCAGATGCCACCCGACCAGCTCTAATCTAAACCTCAGCAACCTTTGGATCATGGAGTCACTTAATGACTCAACTTCCAGAATCAGTTACTTTGTCTCTGCTTTACCATCTACTTGGTCCTTGCTCTTATATAGAAAGTATATTTGATATATGGTATGTGCCTTTTATTACAACATGAGAAATATGGAAATATGTATTGGATGAAAGTACTAGTATAACCTATATCAGATGATTTACCCTGGGGTGAAGGGGAGAGGGAAAGAGAAAATCTGAATCCTCCAATGTTAGAAAACAGTGGTCAAAAACTGTTTCTACAAGTAACTGAAAAAATAAATTAAAAAATAAGAAAGTATATCTGAAGTATTCCTGAAATATACTTCTGCCTGTCCTTCCTTCTTGCCCCACTCTTAGCATACTGCCACCTCAGGCTTCATCCACCTCAAAGCCACAGGGCTACCTTGACTGCTTTCTGATACTTCTCAATATACTTCTAGAGTTGCCAATTTACCCTCTTATCTCTTCTTCCCAGTTTCCAGTGCCTTCTCAAAATAACCTAGTCTTTCTCTCTCTCTCTCTCTCTCTCTCTCTCTCTCTCTCTCTCTCTCTCTCTCTCTCTCTCTCTCTCTCTCTCTCTCTCTCTCTCTCTTTCTCTTTGTATCTGTCTATATATGTACTAGTTCCCTTTTCATTTTCCATAAGGTCATGGTCCTCAATGGCTGGGATTGCTTTACTTCTGTCTTTGTATACTGAGTACCTAAGTGGTATGATGCAAAGAACTCCAGACTTGAATTCAGGAAGAGTCATCTTTCTGAGTTCGAATTTGGCCTCAGACACTTGCTACTGTGTGAACTTGGGCAAATTATTTCACTCTGTTTGCCTCTGTTTCCTCATCTACAAAATCAGCAGGAGAAGGAAATGACAAATCACTCTGGTATCTTCATCAAGAAAACCTCAAATGGAGTCACAAAAAGTCCAACGTGGCTGAAAATGATTGAATAATAACAACACCTAATAATGCCTGATGCTAAATAGACACAATCATTGGTTGCCAATGGATGATTGAATGAATCCTACATTATTTATCCTCTTTCAGCCCAGTGTATCCAAAGCCTCTGACCCAAAGTTCAAGTGGCCATAATAGTAACAAAGGTAGGGCAGGCTATAGTTATTTGTTCTCACTTTCCTTTTTTCCATTTGATTGACATTGTGACAAAAGGACTTCGTTTTAAGAAACTCTGGCTTCAAATCCCTGCTCCTCCTACATGTGCTACAGAGAGATGTCTGGCTTTGGGGTTGGAAGATCTGGCTTAAGACTTAATAACTGGGTGATCTTGGTTAGGTCACTGAACCCTCAGTTCCTCATCTAGCTGGAAGAGGCCTTCCATCTCTAAACTTACTATTCTATAAGCCATTTTATCTCTTTGAACCTCAGTTTCCTCATTTGTAAAATGGTCCTGATAATACCAGCATAAGATCTTCTTTGGGGGATTTGTTGTGAAGAAGACATTTTTGCCAACCTTGGGATGTTTCAGGGGAGGGGAGACTTTTTATTCTTCCAGCCAGAGATCCCAGGACTGTTCCACCAACGACCCCCAAAGTGGAATCTACAATTTCTTGCAGGGGGGTTGGGAGGAGTGTTAGAATATGAAACTGAGGGACTGCAAATTCAATTCATAATTATTTATGAACCGACAAGGGAGGAGTTTACTACTTTGATTACTCACTAATCAGTCCCCATAAATGCAGTGACCTACGAAATCCCATTGAATCAATAAAGAAGTAAGTTCCTGATTTAAATCACAGCACCTTGTATTCTTGAGTAAACCTTTCTGTAATTTACAAAGGCTGTTGAATTTTATAGTAAGTGTTTTTCAAACCAAGCTGGATTCTAAACAATAATGACTTTTTAATGTGGATCTGTGATTACATTGTCATTGTGAAATACGGCTGCCTTTGACTGCATTCGAAATGAGGCAGAGTGTGAGTTACTCCATAGGCATAGATTACCACAGCCCCAGGTAAAGCAATCTTCATAAATTAAACTCCAATCTAAAGTGACCTGTCAGCATAAACCTGTTGCCTCCACCGGTAACCTACATTTCAATGTACAATTTGTAAACAAGATCTCTCCCTATTGTTCCAGCGGGCAGCTGGGACTTTGGGGAAGGAACTAGAAGGGATAGCAGGCATATGTGATTCAAGAGTTAGAGAGATGTGAATTATTCACACCATTATTAATATGGTTGACAGGATGTGGAAGTTGTTTTCTTCAGCAGCCTCAGAAAATTAAAATTATTCCTGATTTTCTTCTTCCTTTTAAATTATACTTAAAAAAATGATGGAGTAGCATCTTTATACCATTGTAGAAATGCTTGACTGTCATTGGATTAAAGTATCCATTGAGGGTCTTATCAAGACACGGCGGAAAGTCTGACTCTGTTTGATCCTTGGTCTATCTGTTTCTTGTAAGTCATGTGGAGTCTATCCAGTGACTAAGCCAAAAGACAAGACCTTAAACTTAGACTTGGGCTGCCATAGTAGCTTTTGATTCATTTTGAGTTCAATGATCTACTTTAAAACAATGGCAAGACCCATGTGGCTGAGCATGGCAGGTCAGAGCAATGCTTTCCTCCTAGGACTCAGAGGTTTCATGATGTTGGCTGTCTTGAAGCTGACTTTAGCACCATCAACGGGAAGAGTGCAAATAATTGTCTAAGTAGGGCAAATAAGAGTATAACTAGGGTAAACTAGAGAACAAGCAAAATAAACAAGAGTAATCCAAGTATAAACCTTCTAAAAACAAGTATAGACAGTGTAAACAACAGTAGAACCAGTGTAAACTGAGGTAGAAACAGGGTATAAGTATGGTAAACAATAGTATAAAGAGTGTAAATCAGAGTATAAGCAGTGTCAACAAGCTCTCTGACGAGGCTCTGGTGTGGGTATTCTTTGTGGTTTCAGACATAATCCATCTACTGCTCCTAAGTAGTCCTAGAGCAGGGTTTCTGGACCTTCTCTATGTCAAAAAGCCCTCACAAAATAAATAATACAAAGGATTACAAAAGAAATAAATTACATTGAACTATAGTTATCAAGAAGTATATAAGAAATAAGTTCCTGAAACCAAGTTATATATAACATAAATATAATATAAATGTATATAATATGGATATGACAATATCCATACATATGGATATATAATTTCATTTATATTCATCCCTACATGAGAGGATTACTTAAAACTGAGAGAGGACATATGATTTATCCTAGGTCACACAGTCTTTGAGGCCAAATCATTCTAATTTGAAAACCAACATGAAATCAATAAACATTTATGAAAGGGAAAGTATCACACCTTTATTAAGTACCTACTATGTGCTAAATACTATCTAAATATAATCTAATTTGATCTTCATAACCACCTAGTGGTGTAGTTGATAGAGTGTCCCACCCAGAGTCAGGAACACTCATTTTTTCATGAGTTCAAATCTGACCTCAGACACTTATATCTGTGTGATACTGGTGAAGTTATTTAATTTATCTGCCTCAGTTTCTTCATCTGTAAGATGATTTGAAGATGTAAATAGAAAACCACTCCAGTATCTTTGCTAAGAAGACCCCTAAATGAGATCATGGAATATTAGACATTGCTGAGATGACTAAACAACAAATGATTCCCATTTTACAGATGAGGAATCTGGGATAAAAATCTAGTAAGTGTCTGAGGCTGAATTTGAACTCGGGTGTTCTTGATTCTAGACCCAACATCCTATCTGTTGTACCACCTAGCTGCCTCTATTAGGCCTTTCCTCTGTGCCAGGCACTGTGCTGGGTGCTAGAGATACAAATATGAATGAATCTTGCCCTCGTGTTGCTTACAGTCTCCTCTATGACTTTTGTTGTGTCTTGCAACCAAGAACATAAGCAGTGTGAATACAGAAATAGTTTTGTAAATAACACAAACAAGAGTGTACACAGTGAGACTTGGCATATACTGTAAACAAGGGTTTAAATGTTCTAAATCAGAGTATAAACCGTATATACAAGAGATTGAATGGTGTTCTGAACAACGTGAACCACAGCATAAGCAGAGTGAACAAGATAATAAGGAAAATATATAAGAGAATAAAGAGTGGGAGCAAGAGGTAAAATGATATGACTGTTTTTAAAATATCTTTTTATTTTACTTATTTTAAAATTTTTTTAAAATTACATTTTATCTTCATTTTATTCCAATAACTAACTTACACATAAGTTTCCCAAAGTTACATGATTCATGTTGTCTCCCTCCCCTCTTCCCTTTGCCCTCCTGCAGTTGACAAGCAATTCCATTGGGTTATACATGTATTATCACTCAAAACCTATTTCCATATTATTCATTTTTGTAAGAGAATAATCTTATAGAATCAAAACCCCAAATCATACATCCAAATAAACAAGTGATAAATCATATGTTTTCATCTGCAAAGTGATATGACTTTGAGTGTGAACAAAGTATATTCAGCGAATTTCGGAGAATTAATAGCTTTAAATAAGTGTGGCATGATAAAGAAAACTTAAGAGAGCAAACTGGGTTGTACTTCTAGAAAAGCTTTTTAAACTTCCTTGGGACACATTTTTGTAGCCATTCATCTCTTCAAACCCCTTGGTGAGTTAGGAGTTGCATCTGTCATGCCTCATCCATGTGAAGATTTCCCTGAATGGGCAGAGGAGAACAGTTCATTCAAATGGTCATGGATGGACTGAAGGAGGAACTGTGGAGTGCTTAGAGCTTAGTCAGAAATCAAAGACACCAAGGCCATTGCCAGGCATTCTGACTTTTGTCTTGCCTCTAGACTTAGATGACTCTGGAAGAGAGTGTGAGGCTGATGACTGGTTTTTGTTTTTAAATCCTTACCTTTCATCTTAGAATCAATACTCTGTATTGGTTCAAAGTTAGAAGAATGATAAGGGCTAGGCAATGGGTGGTGGTGGTAAGTGACTTGCCCAGGATCACACAACTAGGGAATCTCTAAGGCTAGATTTGAACCCAGATCTTTCCATCTCCAGGAGTAGGTGCAAATGCTTCATTTGTACAAATCCATCTCACTTCAGTCGAAGTCATGTGAAAGTCAAAGCATCACCTGGGATGTCACTGGTTCTTAAAAAAAAAGACAAGCACAAACAACAACAAATTTCCTTGGGATTCACTCTTGTAGCCATTCATCTGCATATAGTTAATATCCTGGAAACAAATGACCCATCTCAGACAAACCAACTTCTCTTAAAGGAGCCCCTGCAAGATTTCTTCTTAATAAGCTTTTGTTAACAATAAATTCCTCTTCCTCACTCTGTGTGTGTGTGTGTGTGTGTGTGTGTGTGTGTGTGTGTGTGTGCATATAGCCATGCTATCATGTTCCAGACCACTAACTTATTCAGGATTCTGGGTAGTTCAGGATTGGTGAGTTTTAAACTGATGCTTCCTGCAGCTAACAATAACCAGCCCAAGCAGAAGAGAGATTGTGTCATACTGACTAAAGCAATTCTTTCCTTTGCTGATGTGACATTTACTATCTCTTTATAGGTCTGGGTTTGCAAGGTCAGCACTCAAGAGGCTGTTTATTTCCCTCTTGGTACTTTGCGGGTTATTAGGGCATGTTGCCACAGGACACTGGCTCGTGTTTTGGCTTGAGCCAAATGGTTCAATTGACCCAGCTTCCCAAAGATAGTATTAACTGAGTCATATAACCAAAGAGAAATGGTGACACACATTTATGAACAGTACCATTCTATGTTAATATATTTAAGAAAAAAATTAAAGCATCAAGAAATAAAGAATAAGTTATTAAAGAAAATGAACACCTAAATACAATTTCATACCTTTACAATCAAGAGCAAATATTTATTAAGCAGCTACTAGGTGCCAGATACTGTGCTAAACACTTTACATATGTTATCTCATTTGATCCCCACAACAACCCTGGGATGTAGGTATTATTATTACCTCTATTTTTCATTTGAAAAAACTGAGGTAGACAGCAGTTGAGTGACTTGTTCAGGGTCACACAGCTAGTAAATATCTCAGGGCAAATTTGAATTCAGATCTTCCTTACTTTTCTCCCAGAGCTCTATGCACTGTGCCTCCTAGTTGCCTCTGTGGCCAATTAATAGTTAAAAATAAAAAGTTTAGAAATTCAATTAAATTCAAATCAGTTAAGTTCAAGAATACTAGTTGCTCTGTATAAGGAAGGCATTGCTTTTGGTTCTGAGATTACAAAGATGTTTATGACATAAGGTTGCATTCTAAAAATCATGGCTTCTTAACCCTTTTGTGTCATCGACCTCTTTGGCAATGTGATGAAGCCTAACCATCCCTTCTTAAAATACAGTTTTTAAATGGACAAAATAAAATATATTTAATTACAAAAGAAATGAATAACATTGAAATATGGTTACCTAAATATAAAAAATAAAAATCATTATAGACCTCAAGGTTGGAACCCCTATTCTAAAATATAAGTACATACACATACACATATATAATAGGGTGAAGGAGAACTAATTCTAGGCAAAGTGATATGAGAAATTTGGGGAAAGAGAGATCATTATTTTCTGGAGGAGTGGAAGATGGGGAGAGGTGAGGTAAGATAAAACCTTCTTGGATCTGATAGCATTCTGATTGGTCATTATTCAAAGGAATTATTTTAAAAGACTATGCAGTAATAATTCTAATGATTTTTCCATTGCTTAAAACATTTTCTCATGAGAAGTGATCATAGAATTTAGAATTGCAAGAGACCTTTGAAGTCTTCTAGTCCAACATCTTCATTTTCAGATGGAAAGTGAAATGATTCGCCTATGATTGTAGAGAAAATAAAAAGCTGATTTTGGTCTTCTGTCTTTAGTGCTCTACCTATCACAAAAACATACATCTCTCCTTTCAGAGTTTTTAGCATATTCTGAATTGCCTTAGTGGTGGGAAATCTCCATTCTTGGAGAGCAGATTTCATTTTGGGGAATGACAGTCAAAAGGAAAATATGGCAAAAAGATCGAATAGTTGAATTTAGAAATCACATTTCTAACAAAAAAAATAAAATGAAGCACAAAACAAAGTGTGAATTTAGAGCAACAAGTCATATGTTTGTGTGTCAAACTGAATTTGAAGTCGATTCCCAAAGAGGAATGAAAGAAATTATCTTAATTATGAAAAAGATCAAAAGATTAGTCTATAAAGTGAAAGCAGTGATTGGGTGATGTCCATGGTGCTGATTGGAAACATGCATTCACATATACACACACATACACTCTCCCTCTGAGGGGTGAAAAATGGTTAGAGGAAGGAGGAAGGGTAGTGGGAGAATTCTAATTCTGAATGATACAACCAGCTGGCAACAGGAACTGGACACTCAGGTCAATAAAGTGCAAAGTGCCACTATAGACAAGGATTCAAAGTTAAACTAAGGTCAAAACCAGATATTCATACCATAGGACAAGGCATTAGGTCTGAATTTTAGTCTATGAGGATTTGATGCAAGGCAACAGATATGAGGTGGAGATAGGCGAAGAGCATGAGTCTAATTTACTGAAATTAAGACATCACAGACACATGAGTCTTATAAGCCTGGTCTTATGCTTGCTGGCCCCCCATTCTATCAAAGCACTCAAACTCTTGTCAGTTGAAAAACTCCCCCTGATGTCAGCTGCCTTTATTAATGAATGCTCATAGAATCCACAGGGTATCAGATACATGATCCCTAATTTGTTTCTAGTTGTAAATCCTGGGATCTTTGAACTTAAGTACAGGATCTGTTGCCAAGGTTTGTTTTTAAGTCAGTTGTCTGGGACCTAAAATGATTTCCCTCTTAGAAACAATGTTATGGTAGTGGTTATATTTCCAGGCCAAGCTGGAAAATAAGAATTATAATAAGAGTTGACATTTATATAGTGGTTTATGGTTTACTCCCTGTGATGGTATATGGCTGAGAATCATGGAACACCACAATCTCAGAAGAATAACAATTGCGGGTGACCCAAAGGGCAATGAAAAAATGCATGGTGAGTATAAGTAGGCTGTAGGATGATACTGCATATGAATTGTGCATGAGAAGTGAAGGAAAATACATCATTAAGACATATATGACCAGAAAAGGAGTTGGGCCAGTCATGTAGCAAGAGTGAGAGATAACAGATGGACAGCCCAAGTGCTACACTAGTACCCTTGAAAGATTCAGAAATCCAGAGGACCTCCAGCAGATTGAATGAATTCTCTGTGAAAGATTTATAGACAGACAGAGGCAATCATTGCATAGAATGAGAAGTTAAGGAAGTACTTCCAGTGGAGGGAATATTATAATGACATGTTGGGCTCTTTGAGTTATAAATGTATTGTTTATTATTTAAAATAATATTGACATTTATATTGTGTTTTAAGGTTTGCAAAATACTTTACATACATTATCTCATATGAGCTTTATAACAACTCTGAAAGAAGTATAGATCAGTTATTATTACCTCTGTTTTATAGATGAGGGTCTGGTTCATGTCAGAACTGGGAATAAAATCAAGATTTTTGGGGGGATTAAATGGTACATGTAGTAACTGGGATTAGAACTAAGGGGTTTAGATTTTTTTTTTTTTGCCTCTCTTTCTCTTTTTTGTCCCAGTACTTAGCATAGCACCTGGCACATATTCGGTACTTAATAAATGCCTGTTGACTTGACTTGTTCCACTATATCATCACTATTTATTTCAATCATAATGTACTGCTATTATGAGAATCATGTGACTTTGACTTATGCATGTAATATCTCTTATTGGAGGAGTACCCATAAGGAGGTACTTTGCTCTGTTGGATTGAATATTTCAAAAAATACTTAACAATTATCACAGTGGGATATTATACTCTTTAAACTTTTTAGTCAATTGTCTGTCTTAAAATTAGTGTCTGCTATAGAATATTAATTATGAAAATTTGTTTGTTGCCCTTATCTAGGATAACTTCAATACATGTATAAATCGCTATCATAAAGAATATTTATTTGGACAGGGCCAAGATGGAGTAAAGCTAGTGACTTGCCTGAGATTTCCCAAATTCCCTACTCAACAACTTTAAAATAATACCTCAAAGAACCAAGCCTAGAGATGGGAGGTCATATGTTCAAATCTGGCCTCAGACACTTGGTTCTAAGGTGGAAGGTAAGGGTTTAAAAATAATACCTTAAAATAAATTCTGGAGTGGTAGGACCCACAAAGAATGGAGTAAAACAATTTTCCAAACCTAGACAACTTAGGTCTACAGGAAAGACTTGACTCAGCTAGCTGTGCTTGGCAAACCAGCATTAGGCTGTACCCAGCAAGGCGTGAAAGACTTGGCAGTGGGGTTACTAGGACTAGGTAGAGGATTCAATGACCACACTTCTCTTTAGATCATACCATCTTAGAAGAACTGAAAACTTACAAGTCCTAGAATTAGCTCTAAAAACAACAACATCAAAAACCTGAAGCTCGAGGCAGTGTCTCCCTCCACCTCTGGAAGCAGAACCCAACTTTAACATAGAGTTAAAAAATAAGACAAGGGACATATAATATAATATTATTACTTTCAAGCATTCCTGATGAGCTAGGAGAAGGGGGAAGGGAGCAATAGGATGGGATAAATTTATCTTACATAAAAAAGTCTGAAAGATCTTTTACAGTGGAGGGGAAGATTTTGGAGTGGTGGGCAAAGCTTGAATCTTAATTTTCTTCAGAATTGTCTGAAAGGGAATACCATGCACAGTAGGGTATAAACACTTATCCTACAGAGAGGTATAAAGTGAATGAGGTAAGAGAAGGGGGAGATGATATAAGGGAGGACAGATTGGGGGAGACGCGGGTCAAAAGCAAAATATTTTCAGGGATGACAGGATGAAAGGAGAGAGAAAGAGACATACATACATACAGATTTTAGAGAGACAGAGGTAGAAAGACTGATAAAACACTCAAAAAATGGAAGTGGATAACAGGATGGATTAAAAACCAGAATCCAACAATATGTTGTTTACAAGAAACATTTGAAACAGAGATACACAGCAGAGCAAAGGTGAGGGGCTGGAGCAGAATTATGCTTTAGTTAAAATTTTAAAGAAAATTAATCAAGAGTAGCAATCATGATTTCAGACAAAAAGAAAAACAAAAATGAACCTAATTAAAAGAGATAAGCAAGTAAATTACTTGCTAAAAGGTACCATGGACAATGAAGTAATATCAGTATTAAATATATGTACTAAATTGTTAGGGTCAAGATGACCCAGGGAGAAGGGAACCATGAATATTTCTCAGAGACATTTCCTCACTCTGCCGAAAGCCACAGCAAGGCTGTTTACACAAGCAGCTGGGAATGAACTATGGCCCCTTGTATTGCTTGGGTTTCCAGAGAAGCCCTAGAAATGTTTGGGGTAATGCCTTTTCATAAACAATATTCTGTGGGAAAGAAATGCCTTCTGACATGATGCAATGACACAAAGACTTGACTGAAATATCTCTATAAAAATGTAACTCTAATGATCATTAAATGAACTTTTGTGAAGTTGCCTGTCTGGCCCTACTTTTGTTCACTTCAGCAATTTGGACTTTAATAAGAAGCCCAGAGCTGGCACTAAATGGCATAGCATCTAAATTTTTAAAGGAAAATTTTAATGAATTACAGGAGGAAATATACAGTAAAACTATAGTAGTGGAGGACCTCAACTTTCTCCTCACAGAATTAGATAAATCTAACTAAGAAATAAACAAGAAAGAAGTTAAGGACATGAATAAAATTTTAGAAGAGTTAGATATGAAAGGCCTCTGGGAAAAAACCAACAGAATGGAAATGGGAATAGAAAGAAATATATTATTTTCTCAGCTGGACATGGCACCTATACAAAAAATGACCATATATGAGGGCATAACAACCTCAAAACCAAACACAGAAAGCCAAAAATCCTAAATGCATTATTTTCTGATCATAATGCAATAAAAATTACATTCAACAAAGGACTGTGAAGAGATAGGTTAAAAATTCATTGGAAATTAAATTATCTAATTCAAAAGAATGAATGAGTCAAAGAAAAATCATAGAACCAATCAATAATTCCATTAGAGGGAATGACAACAATAAGACAACATGTCAAAATTTATGGGATGTAGCCAAGGCAGTGCTTTGGGAAAAATTTATATCTCTAAACACTTATATCAATAAAATATAGAAAGAGCAGATCAATAATTTGGGCATGCAGCAAAAATAACTAGAAAAATGCAAATTAAAAAGCCCCAATTAAAACACCAAACTGGAAATATTGAAAATCAAAGGAGAGATTAATAAAATTGAAAGCATTGAACTAACAAATAAAACAACAACAACAACAACAACAACAAAACCCCAAAAAACCCACCAATAAAATATGTCGGAAAATAATCAGCATAAATGACCAATAACAAAAACAACAACAATTATGCGATTATCTCAGTAGAAGCAAAAAAAATGCTTTTGACAGAATACAATGCTTATTAATATTAAAAACACTAGAAAGCAGAGGAATAAATGGAACTTTCCTTAAATGATAAGTAAAATTTATCTAAAACCATCAGCAAGCATTATCTCTAACCAGGATAAGCTCAAAGCCTTACCAGTAAAAAGTAAGGGGTGAAGCAAGGATGGCCAGTATCACCACTATTGTTGAAAAGTACTAGGAATGATAGCTAGAGCACTAAGAGAAGAAAAAGAAACTGAAAGAAATGAGAAAACGCAACTATCATTCTTTGCAAATGATATGACCATATAGTTGGAGAATATTAGAGAATCAACCAAAAAACTAGTTGAAATAATTAACAACTTTAGCAAAGCTGCTGGATATAAAATAAAATCTCATAAATTGTCAACATTTCTATATACTATCAACAAAACCCAAGAGCAAGGGAAAAAGAAATTCTGTAACTGAAGACAATATAAAATACTTTAAAATCTACCTGCCAAGCAAACTCAGGAACTATCTGAACACATTTCACTTTTCACACAAATAAAGCCAGAGATTAACAACTGGAAAAATATTGCTCATGTGTCGGCTGAACCAATAATAAAAAAGACAATACTATCTAAATTAATTTACTTATTTAGTGTTATGTCAATAACACTAATAAAAATGTTTCATAGAGCTAGAAAAATAATAACAAAATTCATTTGGAATTACAAAAGGTCAAGAATATCAAAGGAATCAATCAACAACAACAAAAAAGTGGCCAAGTGGCCTAACCATACCAGATCCCAGATTTTATTACAAAATAGTAATCATCAGGAAAATCTGGTACTAGTTAAGAAATAGAATAGTAGATCAATGGAATAATCTGGATACACAGTACACATTAGTAACAGTGACCATAGTAACTTAGTGTTTGATAAATTAAAAGATTCCAACTTTGGGAACAAAAACTCATTATTTGGCAAAACTGCTGGGAAAACTGGAAAGTAGTTTGACAGAAACTAGGTATAAATCAACACCTCACACCTTGTACCTAGATAAGGTCCAAATAGGTACATAATTTAGACATAAAGGGTGATACCATGAGCAAGAAATTGTTTACTTGCTAGATATATGGATAAGGGAAGAATTTATGATCAAACAATAGAAAACATTAAAGGATTAAGTGGATAATTTTGATTACATTAAGTTAAAAAGTTTCTGCACAAACAAAATCCATGTGACCAAGATTAAAAGGAAAGCAGAAAACCAGGAACAAAATTTTATAGCAAATATCTTTGATAAAGGCTTCATTTTTCAAATATATAGAGAACCAAGTCAAGTTTATAAGAATATGAAGCATTCCCCAATTGATAAATGGCCAAAGGATATGAAGAGGCAGTTTTCAAATGAAGAAATGAGTTATCTATAGTCATATGAAAAAAATTCTTTGAATCACTAATGAAATGAAAACTAAAACAACTCTAAGCTATCACCTCATACCTACCAAATTGGTTAATATGACAGAATAGGAAAATGACAAATGTTGGAAGGGATGTAGTGAAATTGGGACACTGATGCACTCGTATTGGTAGAATTGTGAACTGATCTAACCATTCAGGAGAGCAGCTTGGAATCATGTTCAAAGGGGTATATAATTGTGCATATCCTTTGACCCTTCAATACCATTATTAAGTCTGTATTCCAAAACTTTTTTTTCAATGGAAAAGACCTATATGTACAAAAATATTTATAGCAGTTCTTTTTGTGGTAGCAAAGGATTGGAAATTGAGGAGATGTCCATTAATTGGGAAATGGCTGAATAAGTTGTGGTATATGACTGTGATGGGATACTATTGTGCTATAAAAAATGATAATATGCTGGATGCTTTCAGAAAAACCTGGAAAGACTTAAACAAACTGTTGTTGTTGTTGTTGTGAGCAGAACCAGGGAACATTGTCCAGAGTAATGATAATATTGTACAACAATCAACTGAATAATTTAGCTATTCTCATCAATACAAAGATCCAAAACAAATCTGGAGGACTTATGATGAAAAATGCTATCCACCTCTAGAGAAAGAACCAATGGAGTCTGAATGCATAACAAAGCATACACATATTTTCTTTATTTTTTAATGGGTTTTGTTTTTGTGTTTTCTTTTACAACATGATTAATATGGAAATATTTTTATATGACTGCATATATATGTAACCTATATAAAATATTAAAAATATTTACTCTATTTGTAGATCTTATTTTAAATCTTAAGATTTAAAAAATAGTATTTATAACTTCTTTTCAGTGATAAAAGACCTGTGTTTTTTTTTTCTAAATATTTGGTAAAATCTCATTAAAAATAGATTGATAGTCAGTTCTTCAATACTTTCAAAATCATCTGTCTTACCTATCATGGCCCTCCTCTGTGTGAAATGGTCTAACCCAGCTATTCTTTCCCACATTTCTTTTCTTTGGTATTATTCTTATTTCTTTATGCAACAACTGTAGTGTTAAAGATATTGTGCTTACACTGTCATTGACAGGAAAAACAATTTATTACAAAAAATCTTTTTCAGATCTTTTTCATTTTCTTTTTATTTGGTAGTTTTCCAGTCTCATCTGGTTAATTTGTGTCTCTTTCCCAGTTTTTTGTTAACATATTTTTTTTCCCCTCCAGTGACTGGCCAATGAATGTCAATAGTTTTTGCTGTTTCATGAGGAGATTTTGCTCACAGTTTTCTTTTCTTGTCTTTTGTCTTGTCTTGTCTTTTTCTCTTATCTTCCGTCTTAAAATCAATACTCTGTGAATTCTAAGGCAGAAGAGCGGTAAAGGTTAGGCAATTGGAATTAAGTAGTTTGTCCAGGGTCACACAGCTAGGAATTATCTGAGGTCGAATTTGAACTCAGGTCCTCCCAAATCCAAGACTGACAATTTATCCACTATGCTATCCCTGTTCATAGTTTTCTACTTATTTTCTTCAAGATATCAGAATAAGAATAGGAAGGAATAGGGGTAGGAGGAAGCTCCATCTAGCAGTGGAGGTTGGTATCTCTTCAATTTGTAGTATTAGAGAGTTGGGTAAGAGGTTAATTGCTTTGCTCAGGGGTAAGAAGCTAGAACACGTCAGAAGGGGCCTTAAAGCCAGATCTTCCTCGCTCTGGGCCCAGCGCTCTATCTCTCAATATTTTATAAAGAATTTTATACTCTAAAATTGGGGATTCCTTTGGCTGCTATGTTTCTCTATTTGGAAAGGAAATGAAATGTTTGCTGCCCGAGTTGATTTCTTCCCTCTTTTGGTTTCCTCATTCTGATTGACTGGTGATTGATTTGAATAGGTTAAACTTTCTTAGGAAATAGTGACGGTTTGTTTTGATATCTGTTCTTTTTATTACATTTCTCATTTTTCTGTGTCAACAACTTGTTTAAATAGTCAAGCTTGGAACTGCCTCAGTTCTGTGTTATATATCATCATTTTAATTCCTTCTTATAATTTTGTATTTCTGTCTTTGCTCAAACATGTCAGTGGCCTAAATGAACATAGACAACAGATTCAAAAAGGAGGCCTACTTTTGTAACCAGTTTTTTCCCCATCTGTTAAAATGTAATCAAATATACAGTTTGTGATGTTATTTAGGGCTTGCCAGGTCCAGAGCCTAAGTCTCTTTTTTAGATAAAGTTCAATATATTTAGGCACAAGACTTTTATACAATCTAGAAACCTTTGGCTTCTCATTTCTTAATTCTGAAACATTTTTCAGGTCCCTCTTTTATACTTATCTTTCCATTGAAGTCATTAGTGCAAAGGTAATATATCGATTTAATTTGAAGGATCTCACCAAGTTCTTTGTAGGATTTTTTTTAAACTTACTCAGTTTCCACAAACAATGTTGGAATATAAGCTGCCATCATATTTTTTGTATTCTCTTCCCTCAAAATGATAACAATAGCTAGCATTTATGTAGCATCTAATATGTACCAGGCACTGTGCTAAGTACTTTACAATTATTATCTCATTTGATCCTCATAAAAACCTTGAAAAGTGGGTATTCAGTCATTTCAATTACATTGGACTCTATGTGGCCCCATTTGGGGTTTTCTTGGTAAAGATACTGAAGTGGTTAGCCATTTCCTTTTTCAGACAATTTTACAGATAAGGAAACTGAGGCAAACAGGGTTAAGTGACTTGCCCAGAATCACACAATATAAAAATGTCTGAGGCTACATTTGAACTCATAAAGATGGGGTTCCTGACTCCAGGCCAGGTGCTCTATCCACTATGCAACCTAGAGAGACAAGTATCCCTATTTTGCAATTGAAAAAATTGGGACAAGTGGAAGTTAAGTGATTGTTGTAACATGGAAAGTGGCAAGCCAGCCTAGGATTTAAATCAATAAAGGAATACAAACGGGCCGTGAGACTTTACAACCCAACGTTTGAGGATGTGGAATTGCTCCTTTCAGCATTCTGGGTGAGGCTTGACCCTGTATCTTGCAGGAATTCCACCCTGCCATTTTCCATGTTACATTTTCCGAGGGTCATAAGGCTAGTAAGTATTTAAGTCCAGATTTGAACTCAATCCTTCATGTTTTCAAGCCAAATGTCCCTGAACCATCTAGGTACCTTAGATACTAATAATCAAGTTTCCCATGAAATGATGTTTCTTATTGCTCTTAGAGGAACCATCTTTTTTTATTGCCTCCCTTGGAAGAACCTGTAAACCATTCTTCCATTTACCTGTAACACCTTGCTCTTCTGCTTTATTTAGAATGAGAATATAAAGGAAGAATGGCCAGAGGTTGGAAAGAGAGACCACCCTTGACCCCTTCACCCTCATTGCTCCTCTTGTGTCACCAAACAGTCGTGGAACCAAGACAGGATCTGCCAGAGAAGTCCTCATATCTATAGGTGAAATTTGGAGAATTAATGGCTACCAATTCCAGAATTTTCTGCTTTGTTTTTCTCCTTTTAATGAAAGTTTCTGAAGTTGTCATGAATTACAGGCTTACAGTTGGGAAGTTGGCCTCAGTCTACCAGACATACATGTTCCCAGACTTCCTGAGTGAAAATTATGAGTCAAGAAGATTGAGAAAATCCTCATGGTCTACCTGAACTCCACTGTGCCATGAGACTCTCTTAGACATCACTGTTCATGACTTCTCCTATAGTCGTATTCCACCCAAATTGTTCTTCTCTCTTTTCCTCTCTCATGACCCTCCATCTTCTATTCTTGAACCTTTACATCCAATTGTCTCTACTCAATGGAATGCATTCTTTCCTTAGCTATCTTGTATTTAACTATTTTGTACATATTTATATTTATTCATTCTAAATTTCCGTCTATATATTTTATATACTTTATATGCTCCCCCACTAGGCAATCTAGACTAGCTGCAGCAGCAGGGCAGCCTAAGGGTTATAGGAGGCAGCATGTGCTAGGAAAGTCAAGTATGATCTCTATCTTTCCTTAGACTCTGAATGGTCCAGGATTTCCAAACCACAGGCATTGAGAATAGCAAAGCTCCAGCCCAATCCCTATGACCATTATCCTGGGAAGCAATGCTCATGGAGATGCAACCTGGTAGAGGCTACTGCAGTTCTGGCATGTACAGGTATTCAGGGAAGATCAGCATCTCTGGTGTGTGAGGACTTATCAGGAAGATTGAATGAGAACAGTTTGTTCCAGTGGTCATGAAGGTGGCTGAAGTGAATGCTGTGGAGTACTTGGCAAAAATGCCAGTGTCATCTGCAGCATCTTAGATCTTCCTGACTCTTGTCTTGCCATTGAACTTGAATGACTCTGGAAGAAAGAGTGAGGCTGATGACTTTGTGCAACTCTGCCTTTCTTAAATGCAATTTATGCAGGAGTCAAAAGCCATCACCAATAGGGATATCATTTTGGTCTTCTGATATGAAAGACAGCAACTAATCAACCAACTACAAGTGCTTTTGAAGATTCAAAAAAGAAAGTTCTTGCCACAAAATTATGACATATGGTTCAACATCAGAAACTGATAGGATTTTATCAGTGGAAATGACATTAAAGAAGCTTTATTCTAGTCTAGTCTATTTCATTTTTCTTATTCATTTTTTCAGAATAAGTTTATTTTATTCAAAGTATTGCCATCTGCTTTGGCACTGTATCCTAAGAATCATGGGACTTTTCCATCTGACTCGCAGCTAAAGCCTTCCATATGTGCTGTCTCCCCTATTAAAATATAAGCTCCTTGACAGTAGAGATTGTCTTACTTTTCCTGCTGAACTGACAGCACTTAACCCAATGCTTCTTTGCACATAAAAATACTTAGTAAATGCTTTTTGCATTCATTCATTTGTTTGTTTGTTCATTCATTCACTTGAATTTAAGCCAGTAGGAATTATTTCAGTCTTTTTTCTGTTATTCTTAGTACAATGATTGATTCAATGTTTCCTTTAATGATGGGTGATAAGAGCCAGAGGGTCAGTGGTTTATGACTAGAAGAAATCATAGGAGATCCTCCAAAGCTTTCCACTTCTGAAAACCTTGAACTTGAGCCACTCTCAAGAAGGACATTTGACAAATTGTGTGTCCTGTAAGCAAAAGATACTCAATTAGGGGTGTTGGTCGATTGATTGATGGGAAACAAAACACATGTGTTGATGACCAGTGATGTTTCAGACTAGGGACACCCTGATGGAGGTGGGTGATATATGTTTCCGTTCAGTTGTTTCAATCATGCCTGATTCTTTATGACCCCATTTAGAGTTTTCTTGGTAAAGATACTGGAATGGTTTGCCATTTCTTTTTCCAGCTCATTTATTAGGTGAGAAAACTGAGACAGAGTTAAATGACTTGCCCAGGGTCACACAGCTAGTAAGTATTTGAGGATGAATTTAAACTCAGATTTTTCTGACTCTGCTGTGCCACCTAGGTTCCTGTGTTCACTTTTCTTTAGAAGGTAAGACATTATACTATGAGCAGAAATTTTAAAACAAAACAGAACAAAAACTCCACTTGGTCTTTGACTTTTGGCGTAGAGTTTACCTGAGGTCTCCAGGAGTTGTGACAAAAAGATATACTTACAGATCCTGAGAATTTCACACTAGAAGGATCTGGGGAGTCCACATATGCAAGACCATTCCCTAACCACCCCAACAGACAAATGGAAATATCTCTGAAATAGAAGAAATATCCATAGAACAAAACTCGATTACCTCAGACTCAGCACCTCAGTTTCCTTATCTGTTGATTAAGAGAGTATTTGTTGATATTGAGAGAGTTGATTTCTTGAAGTCACTATTATACTATATTCCTCTGCTCAAAATCCTTCAGTGGCTCCCTACTTTCTGATGAATAAAGTTTAAGCTTGGCATTCCAGCCTGTAGTGGCTAGCAGATAGAACCCTGAACCTGGAGTCAGGAAGCCCTGAGTTCAAAACTAGCCTCAGATACATATTAGTATTCTGGGCAATTCATTTCATCTGCCTCAGTTTCATCATGTGTAAGCTATAGCTGCCTCATCTCTGCCGGGACTATTGTGAGGTCCACAAAGTGCTTAGGAAACTCTAAAAGGTCCTCCACATATGAGCAGTCATTGATGCTATTATTCTCTTAAGAGCCCTTGCTCCTCAACTACTTATGAATATTTATGACTCCTGTTTTTTAAAATGTTTAAATGTACAGAAGTCTTCACTGTCTTCTTGTTCAGGAAAAAAATCACACAGTTCTTGGTTGCCTATTCATTTAAGCTTTCTGTTGATAATTGGTATAATTATTAACAATTCATTATGCCTGGGGCCCCCTCATTCTCTCTGGGAATGATTGTGGAGATAACAGTCTCCCAGCCGGGAACAATGGTAGCTGATGAAGTGGGAACTCAGGGGGTTCCTGGGGGAGGGAGGATCTAACGAGAAGAAGGGGTGGGCAGCAACCAGAGGGAAAAAATTAGTCTTTCCTCTAAGTAGTTTTCACATTTTCTCCATTTTCCTTACATCATGGATAGTGGAAGAAATGCCCAGAAGGTTGAGAGGTGGCATAGTGAATCAACAGGGGTTACCTCTCAAGGGACCTTAACTCTTGGTTCAGGGTTCTAGCCTCCTCTAGTTTGTCCTGCACGTACTGCCAGAGTTTTCTTAATTTGTATTTCAGCTTCTCAAGAACCTTACTAGCCCTCTATGGTCATAAGCAGAGATGTCAAACACTATGGGGGCCTCACAATACTCCTGAGTGCTTTCTGAACCAGATTAAAATAAAACTGGGTTCTTAGTTGTGTGACCCTGGGCAAGTCACTTAACCCATATCATCTAGCCATTATTACTCTTCTGCCTTGGTACCAATACTTAGTATCAATTCTAAGAAGATAAGTGTTCTAATTAAAAAAAAAGAGGAATTGGGAAGGGGCACAGTGGATAGAGTGCCAACCCTGGTGTTGGGAAGGCCTGGGTTCAAATCTGGTCTCAGGTACTTCCTAGCTCTGTGATCCTGGGCAGGTCACTTAACCCTCATTGCCCAGCCCTTACTACTCTTTATATCTTAGAAATGACATTGAGTTCTTAGTATGATATGTAGCATTGACTCTCAGAAAAAAGGAAAGGTTTTTTTGGAAAAATGTGATTGGGAAATATTGAACAAAATAAATAAAAATATTAAAATACATAGGTCATATTAATATATGCTTTTCTAGGTCTATATGAGAACCCAATATGAATGAGGATCCTATAGATCTAGGAAAGCATACATTAGTTTTAGAGCCCCATTTCTCTTTGAGTTTGACATCAGTGATGCAAAGGATAAAGTCCAAACTTATTAACCTGACAATTAATTCCATCTACAAGCTGGCTCCAACCTACTCTTCAAGCCTTATTTCATATTACTCATTTACTTCCCCTGTTTATTTCTACAGGCAGTCTTCTCTATTTAGAATGGACTCCCTCCTCATCTTCATTTGCTGAAATCTTTCTCTTCCTTGAAGGCCCAGCTCAGGTGCCATCTCTTTATCCCCAGAGCTGAAGGTACCCTCTCCTTGAATTATCTTTTGTCTGTATCTCTACTTTGTTCCGTCACAACCTGATTTGTTTCATATTTATTTGGAGATAAGAGGTATGTGTGCTTTATGTTTTGTCAGTGTAGGTTATGTGTGTCCACGTGGGTCTTTCTAGGTGGGCTTGTAGGGAGTCTTCTCCTCTAACATTTCTCCAAGGGAGACTTTAGTTCATGCCAGGAAGAGGGTAAGGAGTTGGCGTCAGAGGCCACTCTTCTCCCTTAGGAAAGTAAGAGTAGCAGGCTAGATAATATCTATCAGCCCCCTTAAATATTGCCTGTCTAAAGGAAATAGTTTTTAGGTTCAAGCTGAGGCCCTGCCCACTATCTCTTAGAAAGGAAGGAGTGCCATCAGCTTATACATTCAGGACTTGACTCTTTCCCACCAAATTCTATTCCACAATGAACACACATACTAAATAGCAAATAAACTCATTTATCTGGTCTTGGAACAAACAGAAATCAGAGGAAGTACAGATATGAAAATATATATCACACAATATGTAGAACAAATGAATTCTCCCAATGGGAGTAAGAAATCTCAGCTCAACCAAGAGAAAGTGTCCTAGATATATGCACAGCACAACCCACCATAATGACCTTAGTCAGAGGCTGTGACATTTTTTCATTTTTTTGTTTTAGGCATAGGACACTAAACATGATTTTCACTTAATGCATATTTATGGAATTGAATGAAATTGTTCTACCCTTCTAGGACCTGGATACTCTAATAGATCTGTGATCTTATCAATTCAGGAGTTAGTTCTTGATCAACAATGTTAACTGCAACCCATCTATACCTGCTTGTCTTGTGCAGCTATCTCCTCCATGCCCTCCCCAAAACTTGCTATAAGGGGTCTATCCAATGTGCTGGAGGGCTTTGCCTTCTTCCAACATCTCAAGGGTGCCAGTGAAGGGCCCTGTTGTCCTTTGTTATCTTCCCATGAGCAGTTCATGTTCTTTTTCTGCCATACAATTCATCGATGACATCCTTTAATCTTCTGTAGAGTTCTTCAGGGGTTATTTGTTGCAGCCTCCTCACACCCACAATAGACCTTTCCTTTGCCTTCTGAGTGATGCTTGGCTTTAATTCTTTGGAGTCAACTAGTGCTCTAGCTTCTGTGGTTATATAAAATGTCCCTAAAATGCTAGTATTGAAAATATGGGTCTTTGATGTTATGGAAAGTTTTGAGTTAGTAAAATGCCTTGAATTTTCTTGAAAGTAATCAGCCTAGTCTCCTTGTGTTCATCGGGTCTTTGGCATCTCATACAGAAAGAATGCTTTCATTCAGTTGATCTGAGCATACCCCAAGCTAGTACAGATACTAGCAATATTATGCTATGCTTTAGTATTCATTCTCTATTATCTCCCCTTGCTTCCATGTTGGAACACATTTGTGATAACCAATTTAACCAGTCTTTCCAGTACATCTCTTTGACAGGGATTGGGCATTGACCAAAGTCCCAGGTTCTGAGATATAGCAGTAAAAATGAGATGAAAGAGAGAGTCACACAGAGAGACAGAGGGAGACAGAGACAGAGACATCAGACAGACAGAGTCAGGGTTGGGGGCATCAGACAGGGAAGCTTAGAGGGGACTTCTGGGTTATGTGAGCACCAAAATAATAGATTCAGCATTTTCTCTGATCCCCAAGATCTCTCAAATCTCTCCAAAACAGAAATTATGCATCGAAGATAAAGCAACTATAGTTGTTTTCATGATCTAGGAGACCTAGAATCTCCAAAAGAAGATAAAAGAAATACAAGTTTTTAGTTGTAATTAATCCTGTAGTTAAGGAATTAATGCTTTTTGACCCTGAGCTCAGTCAACACCCCTTGCCACTTCCCGTCCTATGCATAGCAAATCTGCACAAGCAGACCCAAGGACCTTTTACATAAAACCCAACACCCTGTACCCTGGTATCCCCAGTGCCTTTCCAGGGCTATAAAGATTCCATCTCCAGGTTGTAGAAATTTGCTTGAGCCTGGGCAACCAGTTTGGCCACAGCTAAACTTGGAAGCACCAGGCTCTACCAGTACTAGGGTCTAAATTGTTGTCATGGAAAGCAGGCTTTGAACTACCAGTGCCAGACTAGAAAACAAAAGAACAGAGGAAATAGGGGAGTATTCCACCAAGTGTGAGGAAAAAGCATAGCATTTATCTGAGTTCCTTTCTGACCACCCAAAAGTCAGCTGGGAAAGAAACTTATAGGCTAATAAACCATGAGTTACCCAGTGAGGGAGGAAGGCTGAGACACTTTGAGATCTAGTTCCCAAGGAAACCATGATCAGAAGTGAGAGAATCAAGGGGGAGGGTAATGAATGTTGGAGAGGATGTGGCAAAATTGGGACATTAATGCATTGCTGGTGGAGTTGTGAACTGATCCAACCATTCTAGATGGCAATTTGGAACTATGCTCAAAGGGCTATAAAAGAATGCCTTCTCTTTGATCCAGCCATACAATTGTTGGGTTTGTACCCCAAAGAGATCATAGATAAACAGACTTGTACGAAAATATTTATAGCTTCACTTTTTGTGGTGGCAAAAAACTGGAAAATGAGGGCATGCCCTTCAATTGGGGAATGGCTGAACAAATTGTGGTATCTGTTGGTGATGGAATACTATTGTGCTCAAAGGAATAATAAACTGGAGGAATTCCATGTGAACTGGAAAGACCTCCAGGAACTGATGCAGAACGAAAGGAGCAGAGCCAGAACATTGTACACAGAGACCAATACACAGTTGTAAAATAGAATGTAATGGACTTCTATACTAGCAGCAATGCAATGACCCAGGACGATTCTGAGGGATTTATGGTAAAGAACGCTACCCACATTCAAAGGAAGAACTGCAAGAGTGTAAACACAGAAGAAAAGCAACTGCTTGAACACATGGGTTGAGGTGGACATGATTGGGGATATAGACTCAAAACTACCACACCAATGCAACTATCAACAATTTGGAAATAGGTCTTGATTAATGACACATGTTAAAACCAGTGGAAATGCGCATCGGCTATGGGGGGTTCTGGGGGAGGGGGTGAAGGGGAAAGTAAGAGCATGAATCATGTAACCATGTTAACTTTTCTGAAAAATAAAAATTATTAGAAAGCAAAAAAAAAAGAAGTGAGAGAATTAGGAAGTGAATGATAAAAAAAATAGAGAGGGGGAAGACTGAAATTTTTATACCAAAAAGTTTAAGAAGAAGGAGAAGATGAAATCTTAAAGACCTTGAACATAAACAGATAAATCAGCAGAAAAAACAGCAACAACAGAAGGAAATATGGCCTCCAGATGCAGTGAACAAGTTTAGGCATCTATGAATAAATACTGTGAAATGATCTAACATTTCATGAGACAGAGGACCCTGCGGTATTTGAGAATATGGCACCATAACAAGCTATTCCTGAGTGTTTTAAAAGAGAAATGAGAATTATGAGAATGAAATGTATCTCACACAGCAAAAATAACGAACAGTATAGAAAAACTTGAGTCTGCAATGGCAAATCTTACCAAAGAAACAAAAGAGAGAGCAATATATTGGAAATACAAACACAGAGAAGCAAAGGACAACTTAGAGAAGAGAAACAAAAAATAAAAGCATTAAAAGAAAATATGCTAGAAACAGAAAGATGGCATGTTACAGATTGAGATCTGTAACATGTATATTCTTAAGTAGGGTGATACACAGTCAGAAGATTGTAGGTTTGTCTCCTACATGACTCACCAAACTGTAAAAATGGGTCCAGTTAGCAATGGTGTCTCAGCAGGATCCAAGCCTCAGGCTGCAAACCACTAGCAAGGGGGAGTGGATGGAATTCTTTCTTCTCTCCCTCCTTAGGCAGTTGCAGCTTCTGGTAACTGTTATTAACAGAATCTCTTTCTGTCCAGAAATGGAGGCTATCTGACTTATCTATCAGAGGGCTAAATTGGTTGGCAAAACAGGAATAAGCTCAAAAAAATTGGCAACTTCCACAGTTGAAGGCTTATTCCCTAAGCCTAAGATAGGTAAAGTGCTCAGGATATCTTCAAGCAATTTTCCTGAACACTGGATCACAACTACTCTCAGGATCTGCCAGGAGAGAGATTTGGCTTAGGTAATGTAGGAATAAGGCTTACATAGCCTGAAAATACAACACCTCACACCCACACTCTTAACAAGGGAAGGGATTTATTAATTCAGGGAAACAGAGAAAGAGGGAAAGTATTACGATTGAGGGTGAGGTAAAAACTATCTAATATCTTCAAGGTGCTGTCAGAATAGCTATTCCCCCCCAGAGGGGAAAGCCTCTGAATGATAATATTTCTCCCTAACTCCCTCACAATCTAAACTTTCTCTTAAAATCTAATATTAACAAGTCCAAGATGGTAAAGATGGCCTTGATTGTAGATCTGTGATTGTTGAAGGATTGGCTGGGACACTGCTTACAAAGGCTTTTCACAGTGCTCACAACCTTTTGGGAAACAGTCTGGTTAGAGTCAGTAATGAGTATTGCAAAGAATCACCCTACTCTCTGGGTTAGAGCTAAGCTACTGAGAAGGAAGTAGTTCTACCCCTTTTCCAGCCATTCAGCTCATTCTGTCCCCCAAAGAGCGAGATAGCCAAGCTGGGTGTCCTGCTTTTTATACCCACATTCTTAACTGCCCCAACTGCCCCCTCTCCTGGAGTTCTGGGTGTTACTGTGGAATTCTGTGAGGCAGTTTACCCCACTTAAGATTATGCATGAGATCCCAAGCTAAAGATGTAAGGTCCTGGGTTCAAATCTGGTCTGAGACATTTCCTAGCTGTGTGACTCTTGGTTTAACCCCCTTTGCCTATCCCTTACTGATCTTCTACTTTGGAACCAGTAAATAGTATTGGTTCTAAGATGGAAGGTAAGGGCTTTTTTTTAAAAGGAAATATGCTTATTAGACAAACAAAGCATAAGACCTAAGGATCACGGTTTCTCAGAAGGATGCATTAGAACAAAAAACTTTAACACTATAATGAAGGAAACAACAGAAGAGAATTGCCCAGAACTTCACAACATATAAAATGAAATCTTCATTGAGAAAAGCATTGGAAAAAAAGGAATTGACTACATACAAACATGAATTTGGTTTCCTTAATAGAGACACCTGACACTACTCAGCCTTCTAGGAGAGAAGGATCTGATGCCAGATGAAGACATAGAGTGATGTGGAGTTAGGGAAGGCCTAAGGGAGGAAAGCCACCATATCCACCCAGCCCATATAAGGAGACAAGAAGGGGAAGAAGGCTTGGCATAGAAGAGAGTCAGCTTGTAGAGGAGCTTCTCCCAACCTATGTTGGTACTATGAATCATGAGAGAAGGAGAGGAATGATGGAATCCTTGAAATTCCATATACTTTCTCTTGGCAGAGTAGCCCAACAAAGAAAATATTATCATTCTAGATGAGTGGAAGAAGCAGAGATCCACTAGCGAATGAAGAGATCATAAGATCAGAGATTTAGAGATGGAAGAGACCCTAGAGATCATCTGGTTCAACTCCTTCGTTTTATAGACAAAGAAAATGAAGCTCATTAAGTGATTTGCTCAAAGTCACATAGGGACTTTATTTTGATTGTATATGGGCTCATTTTTTGTTGGTCTGAAAAAAAAACCCTGACCTACATTGTTAGGAAGGAGCTAAAACCTCTTAGAGAAACAGAAGTTAAATTTAAATGTTCCCAGAGGAAACTCTGGGTGAGGGCATGATGGAGAAAGATTTTAGAGAGAAGCTCTTACGATTCAACCTATAAGTTAAGAGCTGCATTTCTGCAATAAGTGAGGTTGTTGTTAATTCAGTTGTCTGACTCTTTGTTATCCCATTTGGGATTTCCTTGGCAAAGATATTGGATTTTCTATTTCCTTCTACAGCTCATTTTACAGATGAAGAAACTGGGGCAAACAGGGCTAAGTGACTTTCCCATGGTTCCAGAGTAAGGATTTGAGACTAGATTTGAACTCAGGTCTTCCTGACTCCAGGCGTAGCACTCTATCCACTATACTACCTATTTACCTGTCTATAGTTATATAAGGCCATGGATTTTATTGCTGAATCCTTTCCTGAATTTTGTTTCATACGAATCATTTGTCCTCTCTGGTTATCCTTGCTTTGTTGTAAATGTTATTCCCTTTATTAGCTGGCTTCTCGGCTCTTAGTGGACAGTTTCCTACTATCTTCATTTTCAGCTTAAAGTCCCCTTGGTTAGGCTTGAAAGGCTGCAGCCAGATAGGGTTTACTAGTCTTCACTACATATACATTCATCTGGCATCATTCCTGTATTTTGAGCAATGGTTCAGAAATTAAAATTTTGCTCTCAGATACCATCTTCTTAGCCACATATTCACATCCCAAAGTCACCTTTCTCTTCTAAATCTCCCAGCTCCTGCCTTCAAGTGGCAATAACAATGAAAATATCACTCGTGACCCCAAGGTCTTCAGTCATTTGCATAGCAGATCATAAACCTTAGCCATGTTTTCTAGGTTTCTTCTGGCATTATAATTCACAACAACAACAATAATAATACAATATTAACTGTAATAAAAGCAATGACAATAGCAGGCATTTTATGTAATGCTATAAGGTTTCCAAAGTGCTTTACATAAATTATCTCATTTTGTCTCATTATCTCCTTTGAATCACCATAAATGAATAATGTTCATCAGGTTTGTCAGGTCTTGGGAGGCTCTCTGTCATATCCCAGACACATCACCCAGGAAGACAGCAGCTTAGCTCCTCATCTGCAAACACTACTTGTCTCTTTTTTCCTCTGGTTACCTCTATCTTGAAATAGATAACTGTTCACTAATTGATTGACAAATAATTAGAGTCTGGGCTCCATGGCTATGGTTTTGCTGTAAAATGAAGAAGCTCAATTCAATTTTCATTTAGAAAACATTTTAAAAGTAGCTATTATTTGTAATTCACTGTGCTGTCATTCAGTTGTCTTCCATTTGTGTCCAACTCTTTGTGACCCCATTTAGGGTTTTCTTGGAAAAGCTATTGAAGTGGTTTACTATAGCCTTCTCCAGTTCACTTGACAGATGAGGAAGCTGAAGTAAACAGGGTTAAGTAGCTTGCCTAGGGTCACATAGTTAGTGTCCATGGCCAGAATTGAATTCAGGTTTTCCTGATTCTAGACCGGGAACTCTATCCAGTGCACTAACTACCCTAATAATTCACTGTACTACTAGGTACTGTACACTAAGGAAGAAGGAGAGGGGGGATGCCTGGAGAAAGCCTTAACTTTGACCACTAGAACGGTGGATTCTGATAATGGTGATAATGGTAGTGGTGATGAAAGGAGTGTGGTGTAATAGAAAGAGTTATGGTTTTTGGAACCAGGAGACCTTGTTTCAGTTGTGTCTCTTCTTATTTTTTGTGAAACCTTACATGAGTCACTGAACCTCTCTGGTTCTCAGTTTACTCATTTTTTCATCTAGACAATAAAAGGATTCAACTGGATGACCATCAAGGTTTCTTCTCCTTTCAAGTTGATCAGTTCTGCCACTCACTGTGTGTCTTTGGGTAAGCCAACTCCTTCTTTGAGTCTCTGTTTTCTTTGTATGAGAAGGTCTGTCAAGATGGCTCAGCTTTACCTTTCCAACTTTGAGTACTAAGATATAATGAGGTCTTCTTAGCTTGCCTTTCACTGGCGATATTTTTAATGGTCAGGAGATAGAATGACTTCCCCTCCCTCCACTTAGTTTCTACAAAGGCAATGATGGTTTCTTCTTATTACAACATCTTCTTATTACAAATAAATGGGATCTTCTTGGTCTAGAGATGCAGTCCCCCCTCCCCAGGTAGCCTGTATACCCACCCACCACATGCCACAGAGCACGGCATGAGAACATGAGAAGAAGTATTGTTGGGGTGGTATGACTGCATTGGGCCAGAAGCATGACTTGCTTTGGCCATATTTGTTCTCTATGAATGGAATTCTCCACGTGTGAATTTTGTGAGTATCCATTCCTTTACCTGATGCTGTATATTTGTTGGAGACCAGATTACTGGGAGAAATGTTTTGTTGCTATTTCTCTGAATATCAAAAGGTAACCATATAGACAGGGGCTCATGAGATTTAGCTTTAGGAATATGAACCAACAAGTACCTTGAACCTGGCATAGTTCCCTAGATGACCTAACTCGTGAGTGTGAGGTTACTACTGAGGGGATGCTGTCCATAGTCTAGTATTCATTTTTTAATTAATTTTACAATATATGTACATGTATACATAATACCCACACGTACAAATTGTTTCTTTGCTAGTCCATGAACTTGTTAGTTTAACTTATAACAGATTCATTTGTTACTATCTTGACATATGCTTAAAAATAAGTTTACTTTCTATATATGTCTAAAAATATGCTGCCGGTTTAGGAATTCCCCTGGTAGTTCATGAGCTTCATGTATCCCATTGAATTTCTGTATATCTTAAACCCATTTCTTTGTTGGCGTCCAGTTTTCCAGAGAATATTATGTTTAGGGTCTAAAATATCCTGGGATCCATGGCCTCCAACAAACTTGGGGTATAACAAAATCATCTAGTGTTTTGTGCTTCCTTATTTTAAGATGATATCCAGTTCTGACATTCTGTAACAAGGGTTCTTAACTTTTGTTGTGAAATGGACCTTTTCGAGAGCTCTGGTGAGCTCTATGGAATCCTTTTTCAGAATATCCTTTGTAAATACATAAAAGAAAATATATTGGATTACAAATTTACAAGATAATTTCAATTTACATTGAAATATAGATATCAAAATATTAAAATAGCAGCACAGTGGATAGAGCACTGAGCTTGGAGTCAAGAAGACCAGAGTTCAAATCTGACACCAGCACTTAAAAACTGTATGACTGATCAAGTCACTTGAAACTGAATCTGTCGGCCTCAGTTTCGTCTTTTGTAAAATGGGAATAGTAATATCTGCCTCTTAGAGTTGTTGTGAGGATCGAATGAGATGATATTGGTAAGGCATTTTACATTCACTAAGTACTCTCTAAATGCTATTAACCATTAGGAAAAAAAAAAAACAACTTCATAGACCCGAGATCAGGAACTTCTTTTCCACATTTTAAGGCCCCTTCCAATGATCACATCCTGTATTTTATGTGCAAAGACACCTTCCATATTTGACACTCTATATGGTTAGGGTCATTCTTATTCTGACATTTAATGACTCTATAATTCTATTAATCACTTTGTTATTGTTCAGTCTTTTGTGACCCAATTTGGGATTTTCTTGACAAAAAAAAAGTGGTTTGCCATTTTCTTCTCCAGCTCATTTTACAGATGTGGAACTAAGGTAAATAGGGTTACGTGTCTTGCCTAGGACTGCACAACTAGTAATTGTCTGAGACCAGATTTGAACTCAGAAAGATAAGTCTTTCTGACTGCAGGTTCAGAGCTCTATCCACATTGTCGTATAACCCATTGAATCATTTGTCTATCTAAGCAAATGAAGAATAGAGATGAATGACTTTTATGACTGATGTATCTACCTTTTTTTCTTGAAGGGCAAAGAGAAAGTGAGCCCAAGGAATATTAGATTGTGAACTCTCTGAGGACAAGACCAATGTTTTCCCTTGCCAACCCATTATAATTCAGCATAGGACTGGTCATAGAGGACTGATTAAGAAAGAATTATTGAACTGAATTCATATTACCCTTCTTTTCCATTAAAAATTTGTTAAAATTCCTATAGATCATGGGGTCACCTAAATGGCTCAGCAGATTGAGAGCCAAGCCAAGAAATGGGAGATCCTTAATTCAAATCTGGTCTCAGACATGTCCTGGTTGTGTGCAAGTCACTTAACTCCTATTGTCTCTTCTGCCTTGGAACCAACACACAGTATTGATTCTAAGATGGAAAGTAGAGGTTTAAAAAAATCCTACAAATCTCTATATTGGATACTGGTGATTGCAAAATAGATATATCTGCATTTTTAAGACTCTTACATTCTAATTGTAGTTTGGAGGAGTTTGCACCAATGGCTATAATACAAAGAGAGAGTGTGATAGTATAAAGGTACGGTAGTATGAAGAATTTGGGGAATTCGAGATCACTGTTATGTGTGTTGGGAGTAATGTCAGGGTGGGCCTCATGAGGTGGTACCACGCTGCCCAGTGCCCAAGGGAAGGAAGAATAGACTCTTGACTGAGAATGAAGAGGAGAGATGGCCCTTCAGACTGAAGCCCCCTACTGTAAGAGCTGGAGAGACAGGTACTAAGGAGGAACACAACTGACTCTCTCCATATTCTCCCTTTCTACCATCCAGTTGCTTCCACACCAGCACCCCCAGAAAACAATTCCTTCTCAGCATCTTAGCTGTAGGCTCTATAGTTGGCAGATTACCAGACTAGAGAGGTTTGTATTCTTGTAATCAAGCTTGGTTCTGTCACTGGCTTGCTGCATGACCTGGGTTAGGGAAAGGTGGTCTTATCTAAACTTGGCCTCTCCTTCAGTACACAGCAGAGGACGCCACACCTAGTAGGTACTTAATATATGAACTGTTATTGAAGATGCTACATAAATATAAATATAAGCAATCACCATCATTATTGGTATCATAGTTATTAATAATGTATCATAAGGCACTAAGAAAATGTAAGGCAATAAGTTCCTTTTCTGTATATATGTTTCTTTTCAGTATTTAAGAAAAGCATTTTGTGCTCAGCTATGTGACCAGTTTTTGAGAGGAAAAAAAAGTCATTCAAAGAAGCAGCAAAAGTCCCTTAATATCTTACTTAAGAAAAAAAAAAAAAAGAAAAACTGAAACCAAATTGCCTCCCATCAAACCATCGGAGAAAACCAATTTAATTTCTGTAATATAAGACAACAATGAATATTAAATCTCATGGGAGAATAAATCCCGTCCCTTTGTGGGGAGGCTGTAAGTGCTGAGTATATCATGTCAAAAATTAACATATGAACTCCAAATTTATGCTGCGATTCAAAATCTGATCTAACAAACGGCTCTTATTAAAGTCAATTGGCAAGTGTTCCATTACGCAAACAAATGAAATCTTAACTGTGCACGAGATAAATAATTTTTCCCCACTGCCGCACCTAAGCGGGATGGATGCATTAGCCTCACTGGTAATGATCTAAATTATGTATTAAACTCAATTACTTTTTATTACTGCTTTCCAATTAGGCTGACATGATTCACTCCATTGGCATTAGAGTCTCCCATCCACCCGGGACGTTACCTGTCCTCTTCCTTCAGCATTCCCTCAAGCCTGCATGGTTAACCGGCACAGATAAATGAAGTCCTTGGCCCTGGTGAGAGCACACATGGAGGGATGTGTTCAGTGCGAGGCACCACATTTGAAAAAGGATGCAATGCCCTGGAATGTGTACAGAGAAGGGCAACAGGTGAGAGGACCATAAGTCATCTTGGAAAGAACTAAGGGAGGGAGCAAATATTTGAAGGACTGACGTGGATAAGAGAAGTTAGACTTATTCTACTTGTCCTCTACAGAGGACAGCACTGGAAGCAATGAGTGAAATTGTAGGAGACACAGATTTCAGCTAAATATGTTCTCCCTCATGTGGAGAGTAAATTGGGCTTCCTTGGAAGACAGCAGCTTCCCTTTCATTAGAAGTTTTTGCGAAGAGGTTGGATGACTCGAACGTTATAGAAGAGTCACTTTCAGTTATGGGCTGAATTAGATGACTTCTGAAGTCCTTTCTGAGATTTTGTGATTCTACTGTTCTCTCTAGTTCTAAGAAGAAGATGATAAATAAGTTTCTTCTAATTAATAACCAACAGCTCAACAGTGGATAAAGAATCAGAGAACTTAAAATAGCAGAGGTGCCAGCAACCTAAGAGACCAGTAAGTCTGCCTAATCTCCCACCCCCATCTCTCTTTAGAGCTGGGCAAAGTGAGGCACAAAGAGGGGAAGGAACTTGCTTAAGTTTATGAGCCAGTAATAGAATTGGGGTTGGAACCATGACACCTGCTGCACAGTCCAATGCTCTCTTGAACATATCACATATTATAATTTGATAATAACGATAGCTAAGATTTACATAGTACCATACAGTATGCAAAGTAATTTACATGTTATGTCATATGATCCTCTCAACAATACTAGGAGGTAGGTTTTGTTAATACTCCCATTTTACAGATGGAGAAACTAAGGCTGAGAGAGGTTAAGTGGTTTATTTAGGGAAAAGCAGCTAGTAAATGTTCTGAGGTAGGATTCAAACTCAGATCTTCTTAATGCTAAATGCAGTATTGTCCACCGTGCCAACTAGCTGCCTTTTAAAACATTTGCCACTGCCCAGCTATCAATGTATAATTCAATCTAATTAATTTCAATTCAAAGGAGTTAGCAAGATATAGCAGAATTTGCAAAGGGCTTTGGGGTCATACCACTGGCCTTCCTAGCTGTGTGATCTTAGATAAATCCCTTCATTTCACTATGACCTGGTTTCCTCATCTATTAAATAAGGATGCTGTCCAGTCATTTCAGTCATGTTCATTTCTTCACCATCCCATTTAGGGTTTTATTGGCAGAAATACTGGAGTAGTTTGTTATTTCTTTCTCCAGATCATTTTACACATGAGGAAACCAAGACGAATAGGACTAAGTGACTTGCCCAGGGCCACACAGTATCTGAGGCCAGATTTGGATTCAGGACAATGTGTCTTCCTGATTTCAGGTCCAATTATCTAGCCGCTCCATATTAAATAGGGATAATAATACTTTACTATTTAATTCACAAGGTTGTTGAAAGGAAAGCACTTCCAACTCTGTCAGTGATATAGTTATTTTTTCTGCTTCATTGATAGGGAATATAATTTTTATTTTTGACTCATTTATTTAATTATTTTAATTCAACAAATGTCATTAATAACTGCCATTGATGCTGAGAGCTGAGGGACACACACAGTTGATTAAAACATATCAATGCCCTCAAAAAGACTACAATCTCCTTAATGCAGGTTCCAAAGATTTGTTTGCACTGGAATATTTTGGTTTTTTACAACACAGTATATAGCAGAGTAATGGATGGATGCTGGTAACAAGTGTAGGATCATGGTATCACAGAATCTGAAAATGGATAGGACCTTGGAGTGATATCCTTTATGCTGGCTTGCCCAATCTCTAATTGAAGATTCTCCGAAAGGGGACCCTCACTACCTGTGGAGGTAGTCCATTTCACTCTTGGACTCTAATGATTAGGAAGTTCCCCCCCCCCAATTAAACAGAAATCTCTTTCTCTGGAGCTTCTACCTGGTAACCCCACATAAGCAGAATAAATGAATCCTACTTCTTTATGAGAGCCTTTCAGATGTATTAAGATAGAAAGTGTGTCCCCTCTTCCCAGTGTTAACAGAAAAAATATTTTTATCATTTTTCTTTTAGATTTCATAGGGCCATGGAATATAGACACCCAAACTCAGAAGGAACCTTAAAATACTCACTACAGAATATCGAAACTTGAGGGGGCCTTAGAGATCATTTTATCCAACTTTCTAAATTTACACGTAAGAAAAATGAGGCCCATAGAGGTTAAATGACTATCTATGATCACACTGAATTTGTGGTAGAGAGGGGAATAGAACCCATTTCTGATTCTCAGACTTTCTACCACTCCCATCAGACCATGACTGGGTCTCTACAGACAAATTTAAGTGGGATTAAGGGGGAGGTCTGTTAAATTGCCCAGATAACTCAGATGCTTGGCTCATTTTTTAGGAAGGAGAAAACTTTATGGCCTTAAGGATCTAGACCAGTGTCTTCTTAAGGTGGAAGCAGAGAAAATCCCAGGAATGGATTCCAGGGACCATCAAGTCACTTTCATGACTGAACAATAATTACCAACTAGTGGTCACACAGTCTTAGATTGGAGATCTCCTGGAATGAGGAATTTACTATCTCTTGAGGTTGTCCATTATGCATTTGTACAACTCAGTTTTATTAAGAAATATTTTTCCCTTGTACTGACCTCAATTCTAACTTTCCCTTTCACTAATCAACTTCTTTCCCTCTTGTAAAATGAGGGAGGTCTGACTAGCTGACCTCTGCCATCTCTTTCTCTCTCTCTCTCTCTCTCTCTCTCTCTCTCTCTCTCTCTCTCTCTCTCTTTCTCTCTCTCTCTCTCTCTCTTTAAACCCTTACCTTCTGTTTTAGAATCAATAGTATGTATTAGTTCCAGGGTAGAAGAGCAGTAAGGGCTAGCCAATGGGGATTAATTACTTGCCCAGGGTCACACAGCTAGGAAATATCTGAAATCAGAATGGAACCCAGGACCTCCTGTTTCTGAGGCTAGCATTCAATTCACTGAGCCATCTAGCTGCCCTCTCAACCATCTCTTCTAATTCTAAAGCCCATTGCTAGGACAGTGTCTCCTAAAAATAGGGTTCTGTGGCCAGGAAGATTGAATCATCATATGGCAAGTTCATGGGGAACGCAGTGTGCCACACTGCCAGACTAGACTTGGAGTCAGGAAGATGCGAGCTTAAATCTTGCCTCTAACACAATTATGTGGCTCTGGATAAGTCATTTGTCTCCATTTCTTCATCTATAAAATAAATGGGATATATTAGATCACCTCTGCAGGCCCTTCCAGTTCTAAATCTCTGAACATTTGCCATAACCAGGAGACCATGTTTGCTAACTGATCATGGTTGGAGATCAGTGTCTTAGGAAAATGTATTTCTCTGAATAAAACTTGGGATCTTTTGGAATTTGAATAGCACATTTCCGGATCTGGAGGGCCAACTCACTTTCCCACCTAGATCAAAGGAGAGAGAAAAGATGATCTGGAGGAGAGGGGTCTGTGCTAACTCAGGGAGAAGACGGGGGCCAGATAAAGGGAGGGGCTCACATTCCATTGTGTGTCCAGCCGGCCATAAAAGGAAAGGAGAGATGAAGAACTGACTTGGGCCTCTTCTCTCCGGGTAAGGAATGTCAACTGGAAGGCACGCTGTCCAATTTCAATCGACAGAGCTGTTTTCTCCAACTGTTGTTTAGCTCAGCTCAATTTTTTTTCACCTCACTTTAAGTAACAAGTCTTTAAGGGACAACTCCTGTGTGTTCCAGTCAGGAAGACAGAAAATAGAAAGGATGCAGGACCTGCCCTCGGAAGCTCCCTGTCTGGATGGGGTGATAATACACACATGTGTAACAACTAAAGAATGATAAGGGGCAGAATACAATCAAATGCTGGGAACAAATAATGGTTGAATCAATGAATAAATTATGTAATATGAACATAATGGAATTATTATTGTACCCTAAGAAATGACAAATGTGATAAATGCAAAGAAAGGCGAGAAGAGAATGTGAATGAAGCAGAATTGGGATGACAATATACACATTGCCAATAATTTGATAAAAATAATATTTGCAAAAGCTTAAAAAATACACATAAGAGGGAATCCAGAATGGAACATGGAAGCAAATTGGGATGTTGTTGTTATCATGTTAAAGTTAGAAGGTGTCTGCTAAAAATGAATTGCAAATAGTGTTTACCATTTCGTGTATGACCATTAGAAGTTTTTGCTTTTCTTTATTGTTTGAGAGTTTAGAATTTAAGAACACATTTAAATGCAGAAAGTCTCAAAACCTATGGTTGTTTTGTTCAGTCATTTTCAGCGTGTCTGAGTCTGTGATCCCTTTTGTGGTTTTCTTGGCAAAGACGGCTTGTCATTTCCTTCTCCAGTTTATTAAAAAAAAACCCAAACACCTTACTTTTTCTCTTAAGATCAACACTAAATATAAGTTCCAAGGCAGAGAAGTGGTCAGGGCTAGGCAATGGCAGTTAAGTGACTTGCGCAGGGTCACACAGCTAGGAAGTGTCTGAGGCCAAGATTTGAACAGAGAACTGACTATCCACTGAACTATGTAGTTGCTCCCTTTTCTAGGTCATTTTATAGATGAGGAAACCAAGGCAAACAGGGTTAAATGACTTGACCAGGGTTACATAGCAAGTGTTTGAGGTTGAATTTGTCTAATTTGAACTCAGATCTTCCTGACTCCAGGTCTGAAACTCTATGGACTTTTACTACCTGTCTGCTCCAAATGCCAGTGGTAGAAACTGTTAAGGATGCCATGGGAAGTCAGGAAGGAGAGGGATCCTGGGAGACCAGAAAGAGCTGGAAAGGCTTTTTAGAAGAGGTGAGATGTCAGGAATAATTCCCTTTGCTGACAAGGAAATTCCTGACAGAGAAAAGAAAGAGCACCAAACTATGGCCTACATTGTGTCAAGTCTAGAGAAAAGTCTTATTTTCTTTTTAAAAGATAATTTTTAAATCACTATTTACTATGGAGGCTGTCTTAGACAAATCATTTTTACCTCTAGGAGACTTAGTTTCATCCTTATAAAATGAAGGCACTGAACTAGATCACTTCCAAAACCTTTTCCAGCTCTAAATTCATCAAGACACTATCCCCTAAGTTTTATGCAAAGACTGTGATGGTGGCGGTGAAAAAGGGGTATTGGGATGTGATGGCATTGGCGTCTGCCAGATCATACACGTGGCCTGGTCTTTGCTTTTTGTGCCTGTGATGGATTCCTCTGACTTTAAAGAAAGAAATTAATTTAACTTATTCCTCCACGCGATCATTAGAAAAGCTTTTAATGAACACAGTAAAACCCAACTAATTATCACGATGGCATTGAACGCTAAATAAAATTGACAGGGACCACAGATATGATCCAAATAATTCTCTACGGTTTATTAAAACACATTTATCATATTCCATCGTAGAGTAAGACGATCATATTATTCCATGATAATTTCACTAATATTTTCTCTTGGTGTTTAATATTTAAGTGGAGTTTACTGATATTAAAGTCATAATGCATTTTATGGAGATGACCCTGCATTCTAATTACTGTTCTTGGTGAGGGATGGTAAACAAGCCAGTCTTGTTACATGCCTTCTAGATGAAAACAGAAGGCTGTTGAATAGAGGTATTTTGCTTGGAAAAGGCCTCACTCGCTTACTTTCTGAATCTGTCCATTTATCCACACCTGTGTGACATCCCTTCATGGATTAGCCCTTAGCCGCTAGCCCTCATGGAATTTGACTGTATGTACCGACATCCAAGTCCATCATCGAAGGTAATTGTCAAGCTGCAGTATGTGGTCATATCCTCATATTCCTCAGATAACTCGAAAGAACTCCTAAATAGAAGGTTGACATAAACATAACAACCCAAAGACCCTTTCTACATAGTCTATATGCTTCTATTGCCTTGTTCTTGTCAGTTTTTGGCCATGAGAAATGAACTCGCAAGAGGATTGATTCTAAATTGCTTTATTTTAGCAGAGCTGGAAATAGTGCCTGATTGGACAGTCTCTCAAAAGACAAGCCTTCAAACCCCTTACTAGAATGAAAAGGATTTCAGCAGCATTATTACCATGTTGTTGTCAATTTTCACGTAATGTTCAGTCATTTTTCAGCTCTTCTTGACTCCATTTAGGGTTTTCTTGGCAAAGGTGTGTGTGTGTGTGTGTGTGTGTGTGTGTGTGTGTGTGTGTGTGTGCAGGAGGCAGTGGAGGATAGTGGAAGGACCTAGATACAAATCATAGTTAGGTGTGCTATTTATTACTCGTGTTATCTTGAGTCAATTTTGGGGAAGTACCCTTCTCCTCTCAAAGACTCAATTTCCTCACCTGCAAAAGGAGGGGGCTGAACTAGTTAACAGCTATGGCTTCCAGTTCTGTAGCTTATATGATTTTGAATGTGTACATGTGCCATCATCAATAAGAAAATGATTGTCATTCACACAATGCCTTAACACTACAAGATGCTTTGCATATGATATCTCATTTAAGCCACATAACAATATTGTGAGGTACTTCAGGAATTACAAATTGTCAACCTTAGAATCTAAGACATCTGCAAACTATCCTAACTTCCTTTATACCTTTAGGCTCCAACCTAAGGAGTAGACTGAGGGACATAATGATTGCTTTTCTTTTTTTTAACCAACTAAATTTTTTGTCAGTCTGCTTTTTTTTTAAACATCATCATAATTTTTCCTAGTTTCTCTCTCTCTTATTCTCCCAGAGAGCTATTTTATGTAACAAGTAGCATTTTTGAAGACAAAAAAAAATCAGCATTACCGATCAATATGTGTGAACTTTGGGCTCTAAAACTGTAGGCAAACTCTTTGATCCAGTAATACCACTGCTAAGTCTGTATCCCAAAGAGATCAAATAAAAGGAAAAAGGACATATTTGTGCAAAAATATTTAGAGCAGCTCTCTTTGCGCCAATAAAGAATTGAAAATCAAAGGGATGGCCATCAATTGGGAAATGGCTGGATAAGTTGTGGTATATGATGGTAATGGAATACTGTTGTGCTACAAGAAATGACAAGCAGGACCCTTTCAGAAAAATCTGGAAAGACTTTCATGGACTCATGCAAAATGAAGTGAACAGAACTAGGAGAACATTGTATGTAATAATAGCAATACTGTAATGATGATCAACTGTAAATGACTTAGATACTCTGATCATGACAGTGATCCAAGAAAATTCCAAAAGACATTTGATGAAAGCTATTCACCTTCAAAGAGAGAATTGATGAACTTTGAGTGCAGATTGAAACATAGCATTTTGGGGTAAGTCATTTAACCTCCATTGCCTAAACCTTACTGGTTCTGCCGTGGAATCAATACACGTTACTCATTCCAAGACAGAAAGTAAGGGTTTAAAAACAAAACAAAAAAGAACACCAGGGGACTTCTACCTCTGCAAATGTGTGGAGGTGGGGAATATCTTCTCATATATCTTTTTCAAGCTTGTCTTTAATAATTTGACAACATTCACGTTCTTTGTGGCTAATCTTTGCAATGATTTGTATGCATAATTTTCTTGGCCATGCTTACTTCAATCAGCTTCCAATTTGGGTGGGTCTTTCCTTCTGTGTCTTCCTCACATTTGTCATTTCATAGCTTAATGATATTACATTATATTCATGTATTATGATTTGTTGATCCACTTCCCAATTGATGGATATCTACTTTGTTTCAAATTCTTTGCTACCTCAAAAAGTTCTGCTATAAACATTTTGATGTATATCCTAACTTTTTTCTTTTTGATGATTTCCTTGGGGTATATAAACCAGGTAATGGAGTCTCTTGGTCAAAAAGCATGGGCATTTTGGTCACTTTATTTGCATAATTTCAAATTGCTTTCCAAAATGTTTATACCATTCCACAACTCCACCAACAATTCACTAGGGTAACTATCTTCCTATAATCCCCTCCAATTTTTACTCTTTCCATCTTTACTAATTTGCAGGGTGTAAAATGAAACCTGAGAGTTCTTTTGATTTTCATTTCTCTTATTAATAATGACTCAGAGCATAAGTTCCTTCTTAATGACCTCTTTCATCTATCTCTCAATTAGAAATTTCTCTAAATCCTTCTGGGGTCCACACTTGAGATGCAAAATATAGTTTAATGAAATGAACATAGACTCTGAAGTCAGAAGACCTGACTTCTAGTCCTTACTACTTAAATGACCTTGGATGAATCACTTTTACTTACTGAACTTCATTTTCTTCATCTGTAAGTTGGCGATTTAGTGGTATCTTTTTGTTGATGTCTTTTAGATAGTTAAGTGACATAGTAGTTAAGTTTTGCTGGACCTGGAGTCAGGAAGGCCTGAGTTCAAATTTAGCCTTAGATAATTTATTAGTATTGGGATCCTGGGCACATGATTTCTGTTTGCCTTTGTAAAAATTAAAATGAATATATAATAACTTAAAATATTATGGTTTTGTAAGGTTTATTAATAATCACTAGAAATAAAGGAAGAAATAAATAACAAAATAAAACCACGTGCCATGGCTAATCTACCTGTTCGAAGAGCCCACATTCCCAGCTACAACCTGCCATAGGAAGGAAAGAGAGCTAGCCATGCCAGACCCCTCAGTTTTATCCCCCTGTCTACATCAGCGCACAACGACAAGAAGCCAGTGGGCTCTGGAGAAATGTAGTTCAAAGGCCCAAAATTTCCAATAACACACCTTAGTTTCCTCATTTGTAAAACAGAGATAAAAAAAGCACTTATCTCCCAAGGTTATTGTGAGGATCAAATAAATTAACAAATATAAAGCACTCTGGAAAATTTAAAGCACTATATAAATGTTTAATATAAATATAACTATACAACTATAACTATATGTATATATGTAATATATACAGGGGGCATGTCCTTTGTGTGTGTGTATCTGTGTATACATATGTATATTTTAGTTCATATACATGTGTGAATATGTATATATATATATGCATGTATACACACATAAATATATTATATAATGGTCTATATGTTTATAGATAACAAATATATAATATAGAATTATATACACACATATATATACATGTATATATATATATATATATATATATATACACACAGCTAGGTGGCACAGAGGATAGAGTGCCAGACTTAGAGTCAGGAAGACTCTTCTTCCTAAGTTCAAATCCAATCTCAGGCATTTATTAGCTGTGTGACCCTGGGGAAGTCACTTAAACCTGTTTGCCTCAGTTTCCTCATCTGTCAAATCAGCCAGAGAAAGAAATGGCAAACCACTTCAGTATCTTTGCCAAGAATACCTCAAATAGGGTCACAAAGTGTCAGAGGACTGAAAAACAACTAAACAACAACAACAAAATTTGTATAGGCACACATACATTATATATAAAATTATATTTGTGTGTGTATAAAGTTTGGCTTTCACCACAACTCTTTGAATGGTAATACTACTTTCACTGCCTTTTGATGGTGATTGGGAGGAGAGGGACCTGTGGGAAGTGATTTGTAAATCCTAAAGCAGGGCAGAAAGGAAACCATTGCCATAATACTGCCTCTATGAATTTCCCCACTCATTCCTCTCTCTTTCCTAGCCATGGGGCATCTGTCCAGCCTTCTAACATGACAGCCTGCTGTGGACTGGCTCATCCTGGGGGAGGGGCTCTAATTCTGTTGGCTCAGTGTGTCTGCTCCTGTTTCCCTAGCAGCCCTCACCTTGGGTCATGAACCTTCATGGTATTTCCAACATATCTTTAAAGTATCTGAAAAAATACATGGTGTCAGTGAGTGAGGAGGGGCTAGAGGGGGAGGTGGGATAGGGGGGCCAAAGGAACAGAATTAGAATTTGCTGCATCAGCTAAAGCTTGCAGGAGAAAGATAAGGGAAGCACAAAAAGCCAAGTGAATTATAGCTAACAAATACATCAGAGGAACACAGATACCACAGAGACGGGAGGCCTCCTAACATGAGGTAGGGGGCAGAATTAATGATGATCCTGGAATGGTGGGGGACGGGAACTCATTTTTAAGCCTGTCTTTCACAAACTGAACAGAGGGAATTGATTTAGACTATTAGAGGAGGTAGAATACTGCTGGGGAACTGGGAGAGAAATAGGGAAGTTGAATGTACAGAACCTCTGAGTTGGAAGAGGCCCAGAGGTCATTCTATTCCAAATCATGCCTGAACTGGAATCCCCTTTGCAACACACCTCATTTGAAGTTCTCCAGTCATGGGGAATTCACTACCTCCCAAAGCATCTTAGTCTGCTTTTGGGTTGTACTGCTTTTTAGGAAATTTCTCTTTAGGATTATGGGATTTAGAACTTAGAATGATCTTAGAGTCTAAACCCCTCATTTTATAGATGAGGAAACTGAGCTCCAGAGAGTTTAAGTGACTTTATATAGGTCATACAGGTAGTAAATAGCTGAGCAGCTTTCTTTCTTCTATATCGCACTGCCTTTCCAAAATTGCCTCTTAAAAGGGTTTCTTTGCCCCTTCTACGAGCTGTTCCTCATTCTGCCCTACAAAGTCAAGCAGAACCAATCTATTCACTTTTACCCAAGACAGCCTATCAAAACTCTGAAGACAACTGTCGTGTCCTCCTGAGTTATCTTTTCTTCAGAAGAAACACCTCCGTTTCTATCAATTGATATTTATGGAGCACAGCATGCATTCTATTAGGGGTGCTGTAGATAGAGTGCCAGGCCTGGATGCTGGAAGACTCAACTTCATGAGTTCAAATCTGCTCTCAGACACTTTCTAGCTATTGACCTTGGGAAATCACTTAACTTTGTCTTAGTTTCCTCATCTATAAAATGAACTGGAGAAAGACATGGCAAGTGACTCCAGTATCTTTGCAAAGAAAACCCCAGAATTAGTCATGAAGAGTCAGAAAAAAACTGAAAAACAACTTAAGAGTAGCAACAAAGACATCAATATAGATTTTTTTTAAAAAAGCAAAATTAACAATTAGATTTTATTAATGGAAACATAGTGTTCAGAGCAAGCATCTCCTTATCTTGGTTAGACCGTATCTGAAAGAACACTGAGTTTAACTCCAGGTGAAGGATATTGCTAAGATGGAACATGGCCATGGGAGGCTGAAAAGGATAATAAGGGTCCTGGAGACAATGTCATACGCAGATGGCTTTAAGTAACTGGGAATGTTTAATGTGGAGAAAGGAAGATGATAGGAGACATAATAACTGTCTTCAATTATCTGAAAGGTTGCCATGCTGAAGAAAGATTGGAATTATTTTTCTTGGCACCAAAGGGGAGATGTGTGGTGTAGATTTTAATCTTATATAAGGTAAAATCCCTTAATAAATCAGAGCTACATGGAAAAGTGTTGGATAGCCATGGGTAGTAGTGAGTTTCCTATCACTGAAAATCATCAGATGAAGACAAGATAATCACTTGTCAAGAATCTTATAGAGGAGATTCTCAGTTGGTCTAGTTTGCTGTTGAGATGACTTTAAATGTTGAGACTCTCTAAGAATTTGTTGCTTTTCTCCTCCAGAAGGTAGAGGATTATGTGTTCAAGGGAAACACTACACTCATGACAAATATGGGTCATTTAGATCCTAAGTGTGGAGACTCAAAGAACAGAGCCTGTGTCCGTGAACCCTGGGTCCTGGGCGAAATTACCCAGAAATCACTCCTTTCTTTGGACTTCTTTCACCAGGTCATGGGTGCTTGTAAAATATTGGAGGAAGAATTAATTTTCCATTCCAGTAGCAATGACCAGGGTAGAAATTAAAGAGAAAGAAAATGAAATTTTCCTTCTAGAGTGGGGCTTTTAATGATCTGAGGTCAGCAAACTTTAAAAATATATATCAGTCTCTATATTTCAATATAATTGGTTTACTTTGTAATTTTATTATTTTGTTTTATGCATTCAAAAACATCATTCTAAGGAGGGGTCCAAAGTTTCACGAGTGAGGCTTAAGGGGCCTATGACATAAAAAGAGGGTGTATGATAAATTGAATTAATGGGGAGGAAGAGATCTGTGCTGAGTTACTGTGTTGCCATCCTGGTGGGCTGAGATGTCATTAAGCTGGATTATTTAAGGAAAAGAGATGATGATGATAACTATTGTTTGTGGATGCAAGATTGGCAGAAACCCAGCTTCCTTTGAGCAGAATTGGTTTATCAATAGAGAGAGACATTGAGTCAAGCAAAACCACATTTTACACAAACTCCACACAATGTGAATCCACATTATTAGCAATTGAAAAATTAAAAGCAGAAAAATAGGTAAAATAAAAAATTTTAGTTTCCTGCTAAATCCCCATCATTTTCCCAAATTAGGCAGTCTCATGGCAATTGGTCTGATCACTCATGCTTGCTCTGAGAATTGCTTTGCTCCAAACACTAGCTCTCTATCACTCTTTCCCCAGAGTTCTCACTTGTAATAAATTGTGTCTTCATCAGAGCAGTGCTTCTTTTTGTTTCATTAATGCCACAGTATTTATTTTAAAATGTATGATAGGGTTTTATATAAGAAATGTTAAATAATAGGATTCTCAATTATGCACAATTTTCAACTTATACAAAGGGTCTATTGGTTGGGTAAAATGAAGTCCTCCTGAATAATGAATAGAGTACTGGACTTTGAGAGTCTGAAAAGCCTCTATTCTAATTCTGCCCTAGAGACTAAGTGATCCTGGACAAGTCCTTCTTACTCTTAGTGCTTCCCCTTTGCAATTATCTTCAATTTTTCCTATCTATGTCCTATTTATACATAGTTTGTTTGCATTGTTCCTCCACCAGACTGTGAAGTCTTTGAGAGTAGAGGCTCTTTTACTTTTCTTTGGATCCCCGGTGCCTAGCACAGTGCCTGGCACATGTGTGGTCCTTAATAAAGGCTCATTGACTTTTTGACTTTCCTTAACCTCTCTGGGACTCAGTTTCATCATCTGAAAAATGAAATAGTTGAACTTGATGACTTCTAAAATCCTGTCTCGCTCTTAATCTATGATTGTAAGTCTTTGTTTTGGGTGGAAGGGCACCATGGCAGCTGTGTAGGTATTCTGTGATGTCCCAATGGGAAGGTAGCTTATGAAGAGGCTATTATAATTGATATCTCTGTCTCCTTTCATGCTCAATGCATCTGAGTTTCTGAAATTGTGTGGCCTTAGCCATAGAGTGGAGGATTCTTAGGTACGGCTTGTTGGTAATAAAACAGAAATTCAAATACAGCCCCGGCTACATCTCGGAGGAGATCATTAGCCTGAGATTCCACCCTATCTGCTTAGGGGAATGTTTCAGGACTCCAGGAATAACACTGTTTGAGAACTCTGGTCTAGAAGTATGTATGCATGTTTGATTCTAGAAGGAAATATTATTATTATTATTATTATCGAACTGGGGAGTCATGTCTTGTCCTTTGTGGGTGTTAAGTGTGGGTTAATGTCAGTACCCTCAGTTCAGGTTTGATATTAGGATAAAATTAGGCACCTGAAAAAATTTGAACAAGGAACAAAAAGGTTTAACTTTACTCAACAAGGATACAACAATACTCAGCTCCTCTGAATGTGGTCCCCTTCTGTTGCCACAAAGAAACCTATCTTGTCAGCAGGGTAAAGGAAGGCGACTCACATGGACTTCAAAACTCCATCAAGTCAGAAAGACTCAGATTCCACATAGATGGGAATTTGGGAACCCTTTGATGGCTAGGAAATTTCATTAAGGAGATGGGGGCCAGGGAGGTTTGGGGGGCTGCTATGTCACCTTTTAAGGAAAAACACTGTTGTGCCTATTGTATGGGGGAACTAAGATGATAGCAGGTTGGGTGTGACAGTTGGGGATAACAGAGCTGAATGGAAATATCACAGGATTGTGAGTCAAGAGACTTGGTTTGGAGTCTGGGCCATTTTTTTATTGTGTGACCAAGGAACAAGTTCGTCTTCCTTCTCTAAGCCTCCAATTCATCTGGAAAAGGAGAAACTTGAATCTGGAATCACTAACTTCCCTTCTTGCTCTGGCAGTCAATAAGCTCCTTCTATGAACTCTCTGCAATAGAGATAAACAGGAGGTTTCCTAATGTCTACAGTTTATCAATTTCCAGAAAAACCCCAGTCTTAGAAACCATTTTATGGCCCTAATCAGCATGGAAATAATGGGTCATGTCAACAGTGTCCTTAACTGCACTCCTAATATACAGGCTACTGCGTGAGTTCAGACTTGGCATAAATCACTCAGCTCTCTATTCCTCACGCCCTCTCAGCATAACTAAGAGACCTACACCAAATGCTGAAGAAGAAAAAGGGTTAATGAATTGCTGAAAAATCTAATCTGCATGCAAAAAAAGCCACTTCATCACTAATGCTGTGACAAGTGCAAGAAGGCTTGTGAAAACCAATCAATATTTTAAAGAGATATTTTTCTCACTGAGGAAAGCAAGTCCAGGGTAGCCCAGGCTGCTCTGCAAGCCTAAGGAGAAGAAAACAGAATGCAAATGGGACCAAGACTGCACATAGTAAAGTAGAGGATCTGAAAGAATAGTAGAGGGTCACCTCAGGCCCTTGTAGATAGCCTCTCTATATGGTCAGAAGCTCAGAAGGACAATGCTTTCTTGTTTATTTGGATCAATTTTATTCTATCTTATTTAGCCTAAGCTATGTTCAATGAACATATATTAAAAGTTCCTACTCTCTTAAAGGACCAATGATGGAGGTAGCTAGGTGGCTAAGTGGATTGAGAGTCAGGTCTGGAGATGGGAGGTCCTGGGTTCAAATTTGACCTTAGACATTTTCTAGCTGTGTGACCCTGGGCAAGTCACTTATCCCCAGATGCCTAAACCTTACCACTCTTCTGCCTTGGAATCAATACACAGTATTGATTTTAAGTCTAAAGGTAAGAGTTTTGTTTTTTTTAAAGGTCCAATGCTCCATTTCTTTGTTTAGCTGTTTTCTGGGTCTGGAATGTTCCATTTATTTCCATGCTCATGAACTTTGAAATTCCTTTATCACATTATAATCTTTTGTCATTGTAGCTAAATAAGTGCCTGAAGCAATATTTGAACTCAAATCTACAAAGACTTTAAGCCTGGAATTCTACCATCTCACCTTGCTGCCCCATTATATCAGGCTGATAAGAGTCCACTAAAAATTTACATACAAAAAATATAAGGGCTCAAAAGAGTCTTCACTACATCAAGGCAATCCTTTCACACCTTCCTAATGGATTTATTATCCTTCTCACCACAATGACTTTTCTAAATATTTTATCTCTTCTCAAAACTCTAATGTCTTCTTCCCTTTCAGCTGAGAATCTCCTATTTCACTGGGAAAAAAATTGAGGCCATTCTCTAAGAGTTCCATCTTTTCCCCTCCTGCTCATCTTACATCACTCAGATGCTTTTCCCCACTATCTTGTCATTTCTCACTATGTCACATGAAGAGACAACTCCTCTTTCCAAGGCAAATCCTCCTACATGGACTAATGTTCTTATGCCATCCCAGCTTCTTCAGCAGATTACCTCCCTACTCCCTGTCTCACCAACGTTTTTTCCCCTTATTTTAAAACTCTGAACTTCCTGTATTTTGAGTGATAAATATGGATGGCCCAGATCAAATTGCTTACTGTCTCCAAGTGGGGAAAGGGAAGGAAGGGAGGGAGATGGTTGGGATCTTATAATTTTGAATAACATATGTTGAAAATAATGATTACATGCCCAAGGTCACACAGCTAGGAAGTGTTTTGAGGCCAGGTTTGAACTCAGAAAACTGACTCCAGACCTTGTACTCTATCCATTGCTGTACTCCACTGCCCTGATTGTGTATTACTTCTAGAATAAAATATAAACTTCTAGGCCTGATGTTTAAAGCCCTTCATAATTTGGCTTCAGTTTCCCTTTCCTTGATCTCACTCCCTCATACACTCTCCATTCTGGCTTAAGCAACCCATTTTTTCCTTTCATATATGATAATCTAGCTTCATTCTCTGTACTTAGGAACCTCTGCCTCTTGGAATTCCTGCTTTCCTTCAAGGCCTGACTGATGTACCATGTTCTACATTAAGGCTTTCCTTATTCCCCATATTTTTATGCTATTGCTCCCAAAAAAGAATTTTTGGAAAATTACTTTGTATTGGCTTCTCTGCATATGTTTCAGTATTGATTCTAAGGCAGAAGGCAAGAGTTTAAGTGGGGTGGTGGCGGAAAATATCTATAGAACATACAGTTTAAGATATCACATAGTCAGTTGGAGATGCTATTCTAGAGGACAGCAGAGAGATTAGGGATGGATAAGTAGATCTGAGAATTGTGGCATAGAGATGATAATTGAATCCATTGGAGCTGAGATCATCAAGTGAAATTACACAAAGATGAGAAGAGGGGCCAGGACAGAAGCTTGTGTGACACCTCCAGTTAGCAGTTTTGACTTGGAAAAAAGAGACAGAGAAGTGTCCAGACAGATAGAGAACCAGAAGAGAGCAGTGTCACAAAAACCTAAAGAGAAGAGAATATCAAGGAGAAGAGGGTGATCAATCCTGTCAAAGGCTGCAGAGAGGTCAAGAAAGATAAGCATTGAGAAAAGGCTATTAGATTACTCAATTAAGAGATTATTGGTAACTTTGGAGAGAGGAGTTTCAGTTGAATAATGATATAGAAAGCCAGATCACAGAGAATTAAGAAGAGAATGAGAGGCACCCATTGTAGACAGATTTTTCAAGGAGTTTAGTCACAAAAAAGGAGGAGAGATAAAGAACATTAGATAGGAATGGACAGATTGGGGGAGGGTTGTTTATAGATGGGAGAGACATGGGCATGTTTTATCCAGTAGACAGGGAGAAATTGAAAATTAGTGAGAGAGGAGGCAACTAGCTGGTTGAGAGCCAGGCTTAGCAATGGGAAGTTCTGCATTCAAATTTGGCTCAGACACATCCTATCTGTGCGTCATTTAACCCACCTTGCGTAGTCCTTACCACTCTTCTGCCTTGGAACCAACACACAATATAGATTCTAAAATGGAAGGTAGAGGGTTTTTTTTATTCAAAAATATTTTATTTTACCAATTACATGTAATAAATATTTTCGACATTCTTTCCTTCAATCTCTCCCTCACCCACTGAGAAGGCAGGGGATATGATATCAATTATATATGTGAAAAATCATGTGAAAGATTTTCATATTAGCCACATTGCAACAACAAAAAAAGCAGGAAAAATATAGAAAGTAAAAACATATGCTTCAATTTGCAATGAGGGATCACCAGTTCTCTTTCTGAGGGTGGATAGTGTTTTTCATCATGAAACTTAATGGATTGTTTTGAATTGTTGTGTTGATTAGAGTAGCTAAGTCTTGCACAGTTGATCATTTTACAATATTGTTTTTACTGTGTACAATGATCTCCTTGTTCTCTCTTTGCTCTATATCAGTTCATATGGGTTTTTCTGAAACCATCTTATTTGTCATTTCTTACAGCATGAGAGTCTTCTATCACAATTCTATATTCCAACTTGTTCAGTCATTCCTCAAATGAAGAGCATTTCCTCAATTTCCTATTCTTTGCCACCCCCAAAAGAGCTGCTATACATATTCCTATACATCTAGATTCTTTTCCCTCTCACTTTGGGGTACAGACTTAGTAGTGGTATGACTGTGACAGAAGGTATGCAAGTTGATCACCTGATTTCACAACTCCTCTAACAGCACTGGAGCTTCTTAAAAAGCAAGTGGATAATGGACATATGTGTGCTTCAGGAAGATTATTTTGGCAATGCTGTGAAAGATAGTTTGGAAAACAAAGAAAATGTCATGGCCATTGTATAAGCAGTTCTGGTTATGTGCATTTTGCATTTTGTCAATTTTAACAAGTCTTCTTAGGTTTCTCTGAATTTGTCCTTTTTGCCATATTTCATGATATAATGATAGCAGTCTGTCACATTCACTTAACATTTTTGATTCAACTAATCTTCAACCCATGGTTACTTACTTTAGCTCTAGTTCTTTGCTACAATAAAATGTGCTGCTGAAATAGTTGTGTACATATGGATCCTTATCCTCTTTCTTTGATTTCTTTTGGGCTTAGAAGTAATATCACTGGGTCAAAGGATAAGTAAGGGTTAATAGCTTTTTGGGAATAGTTCCAAATTGTTTTGCAGGATTACTGGATGAGTTCACAATTCTACAGAGTTAAAATTTAAGCTTCAATTAGAATGGAAGCTCCTTGAGGCCAGGACTGTTCTTGGTTTTGTATTTGCCAACCCTTAACATAGAATGATACTTGGGCTTATCATTAGTTAATGCTTATCCATTCTTTTGAGATGATAATCTTTAGCAAAGGTTAACCTTTTTTTGCACTATGGACTTCTGGAAGTTTGGTGAAGCCTACAGATCTGTCTCAGAATAACACTTGAGGCCCATGTTGAGAATGGAAGGACATATGGAATTTTAGAGGATAGTAAAAATAATGAGGTAATTCTTTTTTATTCAAGTTCACAAACCACCTAAAATTTATCCATTACTAAAGTTAAGAGCTCTAGTATATAGTTTAATTTCCTGATTTCTCTTCCTTTAGTTTATTTAGTAAGACCATATTCATCTCATATGAGGAGCTTGGTAGGTTGTCATCTTCTCTTATTTTTACTGACAATTTATGTAAAATTGAAGTTAATTTTTTGAACATTTGATAGAATTCACTCATAAATCCATCTGGTCCTGGGGGTTTTTCATTCTGTTGGAGACCATTTGTGACTCATTCAATTTCTTTTTCTGAGATTGGATTACTTGAATTCTCTATCCCATATTCTTATAATCTGCGTATTTTATACCTTTGTAAATACCTATCCATTTCATTTTGAATATGAAGTCAGAGGGACTGTGTTTGAGTTGGCTCCTGCTTGCATGACTATGAAGAAGTTGCCTAATATCTTGAGATCTCGTTTTCTTGTTGTGTAAAGTGTAGTGGTTAGGTTCAATGATTTTTAAGGTCTTTTTTAACTTCAAATCCTCGACTGCTACACTCTGAAGGCAGGTAACACCCATGTACAGGATGTATTTAGAGGATGGAGATATCTCCAGTTTGGCAATGTAATGTGGGGTATGTTACAAAGAGCATTGGGAGATTATAATGAAAAGGTAGCTTAGGTTACAGTGGATCTTGAATGACACATCGAATTGAGATTTTATTTTGTAAGCCATGTTGTTCATTTGTTTCAGTTGTATCTGATTCTTTGTGATTCTATTTGGGGCTTTCATGACAAAGATACTGGAAGAGTTTGCTATTTCCTTCTCCAGCTTATTTTAAAGATGTGGAAACTGAGGTCAATAGGGTTAAGTGACTTTCCCAGACTTTCCCATAGCTAGTAAGTGTGTGAGGCCACATTTGAACTCAGGAAGACTAGTCTTCCTCATTTCAGGCCAGGTTCTCTATCCCATTGGCTATTTAGGGCTGTAAATCACAGAAGATTTGAGAACAAAGGATTAAGCTGATCAAAATGATGCTCTAGAAAGATGAATGCTGAAGGCATTGGAATTGGAAAAGGCTAGAAGTTGGGAGGATGTAGTGGATTGTAGTTATTAAGAATCCAGGAAGAAAATATATAAATAGCACCCCCAGAATGGCTAGGATGCCTGGGGTTTTAAACTACCATAAGCATCTACTTAAGCTCTTAAGTCTGTTGACTTATGGCAGTGGCTGGGAGAGAAAAAAGTTATGGCATTTTAAGGAAGGGTGTAACATTAGGGAACGCTGTGGGGCTCCAATTGAAGGCAAATAAATAAGTAATTATATTAACTGAATGATTGGGTTACAGAGTCATTATCTGGGCTGCTTCAGAGGCTTAATGTGTCGACCTCAGCAAAAAATGGGATCCTGGGGGACGCTGGCCATTTTGACCTCCTATTTCGTAAATTGTGTTATTTCCACAGAGTAATTACCCAAATTCACTTATCAATGCAAATGACTCCAAGAGGTTGCAGTCCCAACAACTGCCTTTTACTATTTACTTATGGTTATTCTCCCTTCTCCCTTATTAAAAATGTTAAAGTCTCCACCCTCAAGGTAGGGATCTTGGACTAGGGCATAGAAGGTCCTAGCTTCTGGTAGACCTGGAAACTCCCATCCCAAGAAGGAAAGAATCTGAGAACATTAAAAATGGGTCCTTCTGAGGACATACGCTGAGGTAGGCGAACGCAGGGGCTAGAAAGCCTGAATCTTAGCCAGCAACCCATTGTGAAACCTTAAGGAAGTTGCTTTCCATCTCTGTTATTACAACCAGAAAGACTGGACAGTGAGTCTATGGGGCAAGAAGGCAACAGCTATTATCAGTAGCTCTGAAAAATGGTCAAATCTCCCACTGTGAGACTGCCTGGAAATAGCATTCAAATCCCGTGAAGGCTCAGGACTTTGGACTGGTGTTTAAGTGTAGCCCATTATATTGCAGGAGCAGATAGATTTGTCTAGGTTGCAAGGAAGGAGAAAGAAAGAGACTGTCAGATGAGACCTCATCAAGGGAAAACAGCATATCTCCAAGGGAGAACTGGCATTTCCTGAGCAAATTTTCTTGTGTGTCTTTTTATCTGTGTTCTTTTGAATTCTGTATGTTCTTGGGAAAGTCTTTGGTCCTAGGCTGTACTGCAAGTTTTCTAAAGTCTTAGGTACAGAATTCACTAAAAGGCTGGACAACAGTGTCTCTATGGCATGGAGGGGTCAGTAAGAGCAGGGTCCTTGGTCATAACTTATAAGACCTTTCCTATTCTCTCTGCTGATCCTATATCACAGGATGCTGATATCAACTTTCTGATCCATTTCCTCACTCTTCCAGCTGCCCACAGTTCTGGAACTGATTCATGACTCATCTTCTTATCATCTTGTACCCTACAAGGTGCTATGAGATGGACTGATTGATTCTGGATCAGAAGCTGTAAAGCTGAGGAAGGACGTTAGAAGATGGCTATTCCAATAGCATCCTGATTTTGCTGTTGATCAGCAATTTCTGATTCTTCATGGCCCCATTTGGGGTTTTCCTGGCAAAGATACTGGAATGGCTTGCCATCTCCTCCTCTAGTACATTTAATAAATGAGGAAACTGAGGCAAACAAGGTGAAGTGATTTGCCTAGGGCCATGCAGCTAGTAAGTGTCTGAGGCAAGATTTGAACTCATGAAGATGGGTCTTCCTGATTCCAAGCCCAACACTCTATCCTAGCTGTTTCTCATCTTGATTTTACAGATGAGAAAACTTAGGCTCAGAAAAGAGAAGTAAGTTGCCCAAGGTTAGTAGTAAGGTAGTAAGTAGGAGAACCAGGACTCAAACTCGAATTTCTTGATGATTTATATTCATTAAGCACATTACAGGCTTATCTAATGCAACCTATTTCTTCCAATTGCCTAAATCAAATAAATGTCTCTCCTCCCATGGAGCCCTGCCCAATTACCCTTCTAGTGCTTCTCTTTGTTTATACCACTCTAATGAATTTATCATTTAATAATGTGTATTACCAGAATATGTCTCATCCTTCTTCCTCACCCTCCTCCCCAAAGCCTCCCAACAATTTACTTAGGGCAAAGACAGTGTCCGAGTTAAACTTCGTGTCTTCTCCAGCATCCATCATAGTGTACCATACACAGTAGGTGCCTAATAAGTGCTGAAAAAGTTATTTTGATCTGTTTCTTATCCCTGCCATGAAACTATACACTTCATGAGAGATGTACCACCTTATTTTACATATGGGAAAACAGAGTTCAGGATCTATGCCCTAGTTAAACTTGGTGTCTCCATCAGCATCCATCACACTGCTCTAAAGATAGTAGGCACTTAATATGTGCTGAATAAATGAAAGTCATTTTAATCTGTTTCTTATTCCCTCTACACTCCTGAGAGCCCCTATACTTCATGAGATCTACATCCTGATTTTACATAAAGGGAAGCAGAATGTCCTGGTGTCTCCATCAGCATCCGTCATAGTGCTCCACATACAGTAGGCACCTAATGAGAGTTGAACAAATGAAAGTTATTTTCATCCATTTCTTGTCTCCCTCACTTCTACCATAAGACAATAGTCTTCATGAAGAGTACCTTTTCATCATTTTACAGATGAGGAGATAGAGACTTGGGGAAAGATGGTGACTTAATTTTTCGAGGCTGCACAGCTAGCAGATGGCTGAGCACAGATACAAATCCAGGTCTTTGGAGTCCTTGTGTAGTGAGCCTTCTACTGTGCCACACTTCCCCTCAGACAGAGTGCCCTGACCCAAAGAACTCAGGATCCTGTTAATGGATTCGAGCATTAATGTAAAATGTTGCTTATTTAAGAACGGAGGAGGCATTGAAGAGCTTAATGGAAGTTACCGGGAGATAATTACATGGCGCCATTCACAGTGCTTACAAAAAGACTGATGTCAATATTGTTGTCTTTGCATTTTGTAAAATCTGGATTACTCAGGGAAGGAACCTTCAGCTGACAGAATTGACACCTGAATAGAGAAGGAATGAAAGGATTCACCTTGAAGACACTTCTCTTTGTCAAAAATTTAAAAAAAAAAGGATTCCATTTGGAAGCTAGAAAATGATTCAGGGGCATTGATTGGGGGCACAGTTTATATATTTGTATAGTGTCACTCAGAGAAGGGCTGGGTATTTTTTTCTTTTTTCCTTTCTTTTTTCTTTTTCTTTTTTTTTAAATGCAAGCAATTTGTTGATAATATGTCCTATCTGGTTTTGGTAATTAAAAAAATGATTAAGAAAGGCTGGGGCATTAATCCTGGGAATGGGGCCAGAGCGTCTGTGTGATATTCAGCAATTTACAGCCTTCCTTAGCAGGGAGACCTTTAATTATTTCTCCAATAGTGTTCTTTATTAGAGTATATAGTGCAATGGAAATAGTAATATATGTCTTCGTTTAAGTCCTGGAGTAGAAACAAAGAAAGTCAGGTTGCTTATGAGGTGATAAATAAAAATCAATTGTCACATCACTGGCCTGTTCAAGGACCTACCTGGCTCCCTGTCGTTTCTCAGATCAATAATAATAACTCGAGTTTCTATAGCATCTTAATGCTTACAAAGCTTTTTGCTTGAATCAGCATTAGTTAGGCCGCTGGTGTGACTATTATTAACCCCATTTTACAGATGAGGAAGCTGAAGCCCAGAGATATTAGGTGTCTTTGTCTAAGCAAATAGGACTTAGGAGCCAGGTTTCTGACTCCAAATCCTGTGCTTGTTCCAATATATAGACTTTCTCCCCAAATTGTTGATATTTATGTAAAGCTCACAGGCCCAAGGGCTGAAAATATTTTTCCAGATTCCTAGCCAGATTCAGCACAGGGAAAGAATATACTCTTGAGAAAATGTGTGTGTGTGTGTGTGTGTGTGTGTGTGTGTGTGTGTGTGTGTGTGTGTGTACATTGTCTCTGGTTTATTATGCCCTATGCTAGGGAATTCTAGGCAAAATGTCTTTAACAAAGCCCAGATTTGGCTCATGTTTGGGGTGTCATTTTGCAAAGTAAATCAGTTATGGGAAAGCTATTTATTTTCTCTACTACAAAAAAATGCTTAAAATAGAAAAAAATTCTTTAGCAGCAATGACAAATACTTATAATTAATTTTCATTGGCATCTCATGTTTACCTCAAATCTGCTGTCTAAGGAACTCATTCAAGATCCTCATCTTCTGGCCAGCCCAGGATTTGATGGCTCATTCTCTTGTGAATTGGTCACCTCCTCCAAGAAATTCTGGCTGCATGGCGAACTTTCCACACAGCAACTAGCAGCAGCTAAGAAACTCAAGAATTTCCAAACTCCTCAGGTAGCCGCCATTCTCAGAAATGTCCATCTATCATGTCACCTGTGCTCAGAACAAGGAGGACAAAGCAGAAGAAGCCACTAGGATACTGAAATATAGGTTCAAGTCTATTCTAACATCTTACGTAACTCCTGGTATTCATAAAAGGCTGAAAAGTCCTCTTGTGCTTAATGGATGGAGATGGGGAGAGGCGGGGAAGGAGAGACAGATAGAGAGACAGACACAGAGAGACATAGACAGAGAGACAGAAAGAGAAAGAAGAGTCACGCCTTTTAAAATCTATTGAGTGTATCATTTTTCTTGGTTCAATGGCCAGTCTTCTTTGAGCATAATTCAGTTCTGAGTTGGGGGAGAACGAACACATGATGGCCAACCAGGAACTTATGATTTTACATTTCTGGAAATAAGGGACCTTTCCATCAGAAGAGGCCAAGTTAGATATTCAGCTCCAGGATCAGGTCTAATCCAGCAGATGGGGGTGGAGGTGGGGGACTATTCTAATTATCCTCAGTGAATTTCCATTGGTATTTATGCTTGAAAAATATCCCTTGATCAAGATTCCAATTGTCCAATGATGTATTGGCTTTATGATCAGAATAAGACAGTTTCTATGCTAATGTCACTGATCACAAAATGCTTTTTAGAGGATGAAGCTCGCTCACAGCTAGTCAGTGTCAATAAGGGGCCTCAAACCCAGGCCACTTGCTTCCCAGGCCAGAACTCCTTCCCCTAAATCATGCCTGCTTTACTATTTTATATATATTCGTGGAAAGAGTGAGATTTGAGCTCTCTGCTTTGGGAAAGATTTATCACTGCTGACTCTTTCACTATAAGTCAACACTGAATAATTAAAAGGCTTGTGATTAAAGGCTAATTTAATATTGATCTTGTCCTAGGGTGGGGCCGTTGCCCGTACTGTTCTTCTGTCCTGATCCAGGTTCCTCAGGCAAAATGAAGAATTGCAATTGGCCCATGCTGTTTCCAGCCTCTAGACAGTGACCCTTTTATTTCTATTCTGTTTCTTGGTGTCCATCCATCAATGATCTGTGCCTAACAGGTAGCCTGACTTAGGACCAGAGAGAGCAGTTATTTTCCAAATTAAATTCTTCACATAAGAGCTAACCCTTGGATACCTTGGGCAGACATTAAATCAAATCCTGCACATCACAGGCTACCCTCAGGTGAGCATCTTTTGAAATTCTTTACCCCAACACTGTATTTTTCTAGGCTTATCTGTCTATCCCCACCTCAGCTGTGTTCTTTTCACTATCCTTCTATATCCTGTGCCATGGAGCTGAAATGGGCCGTTTACCTCCTGGCCTTCTAGCAGGGTCATTTTCAGGGATTCCTACATATATATATATATATATATATATATATATATATATATATATATATAT